>NC_090281.1:65635871-65940394 GCF_037392515.1 Haliotis asinina | reverse complement strand
ACAGATCATGCAAGGCTACGGCGTTAATTGTTGATACATGTATTGCTGGTTTGTTCTCTCTAACATCGATGAACTAGAAGAGCCGTAGAACAGCCGACGTGCCTACATCCAGGCCCTTGGATAATGAGTTCTTACTGGGTACCGCCACATAGCCGATCGCTGATTGCGTATCTCTTATCAGAAAAGCCTCAAGCGTTAATCACCAGGACCAACTAAGTGCATTATTCTCCTCTTGTTGATCCCCTCTATCATCCCTCGTTATAGCCTCCTTGTAGAGTTAAAGACACTTCGTCCTAAGTTTCCTTACGAACGGTATACAATGACTACCAACAAATGAATACCAGATCCCAGGAGCATAATGTTACATGTCATGTATATTTGTGTGCCTCAAGTTATGGATAAATGATGGATAAGTATCTCTGCAGTCTTCGAATAACACATATTCAGGACTATCATTGTGTCTTTTTATACGTACCCTCATAATTAAACCCAAATGTTTACTTGCTTCTTTGCGGTATACGTTCTATGTTTCACCAGAAAAAGAAAAAACCCTTCTTATTAAACAACTTTCCCTAAGCTACCACTAACCAACACGCTGCGGCTGTATGTGAGGTATTGTACAGAAGGGACTGCGCGTCAGAACATGACTTTCAATCATTACTTCAAACTAAACGTATGGCAGGTTCGACAAAACTGGAAATATTTCTAAACGACTCTCGCATACTCCGTTCTGTGTGTTAAATCTGTGTTGCTCGGTATATGGTAAAGAAACCAAAGATCGATTACAATTATGTAAACTGATTGTAAAACACCTTCCTTGTTGCATAAATCAATAAACGAAACGCTGATGTTTCACACGTCTGTTTATAGCGGGATGGAGACCTAGCTTACCCTGAATTATTTACCTCCACTGACGTTACTAAAATGTTCTCGGGGGACACTCTTTTTCGTAATTTCGTTCAAACCCGATAAATCTCGCTTCCACGGGCAATAATCTACATAATGTCCCCCTGACCCGGGCATTATCTTAATATCGCCCCTCTGCTCCCGAACTTTGAATTAATACTTGTTTAGAAGACTGATACGACTTTGTCTTGCCATTACTGGATGTGATCGTAAAATATGACATCATTAACAATTTCCAACGTGATGCCGACACACGGTTTCGAACCTGTACCCCTTCGCTTTTAAGCTTGGCGGTTTCATCCACTAGGCTCCGAAAGATCGCTGCGAAGAACGCGGTAATTTCTTGGTAAGAACCGTATATTTCTTGCAAGACGGGCAGTGCACGTTCAGGGCAGGTAAGCGCTTGCAAGGCGTGTATTGCGCGTGCAAGGCGAGGCGTCGACTACCAGTCTCATCCCAGTTGTTTCTTCAGTGAATACCAAATACTGAAATTATTTCTAAAGTGTATATCTTCAGTAAGTTTATACGTTGGGTATTACGAAGAAGTAGGGCAGTTTTCCCTCAGGAATGCATTTCCCTTGGGAAAACAGCCTTACTTCTTCAAAATGACCGCGACCCATGAAGGTACGGGGTAAAATAGACCTTCAGCAAACCATGCTTGCCATAAATGGTGACTAACGGAGTCGGCTGGTCAGACTTGGTTGACATATGTCCTCGCTTCCCAATTGCGCAGATCGATGCTCATGCTGTTGATCACAGGATTACAGACCGTCGCCATATAGCTGAAATAATGCCGAGTGCGGCGTTAAACAAAACTGCCTTCCTCATAATGCCCTCGGCTCATGCTTTATCCCATACTGAAACACTGTTGTAAATTGGACATTACGACCACAAGAGTTCGTTTGATTTCTGTATAATGTCCATCGACTTTATTCATTTATGGTGATGTTTGCAACAGACTATCGTTAATAAAGTAGCACTCATATAGTATCTGTATAATGTACCAGCTATATGCTCTAGTTTACAAATAAAGGAGCCCTGACTGATGATTGGTTTTATTTTGTACCGCTAAATCCGGGATAACACAAATTATTGCAGAGTGTCTTGCGAGGTCGCGAGCAACTGGTGGATGCCTAACCTCCCGGCAATGGCGGATTACATTTCATACTGTATGTTCCTCATGGGTATTTGATGGTTGAAATGATGTTCCAGTTACAGCCCGTTTGAGTCAGAAACGGACCGATGAATTGCAACTTATATAATTATACAAAATTGCCACATAAACATAAACAGTACACATGTTTATCATTTACTAATACAAAACAGCTTTCTTCTATTTCAGTATTTTCCGGACTCCACCTAAAAAGTTGTTTAAGAAACTTTCATCACTGAAAACGCAAAAGCTGTTATCTGTCGCGGCGGGTGAAACAAGTGTACTGTTTATAGTTATGTGGCAGTTTTGTACAATGATAACATTTGTAGTTCATTTCTGACTCAAACGGACTGTAGTTATTTCATTCGAAAGTGTTCAGAGAAGATAGCTGTGCAAGCGTTATCTAGTTAGTTAGTACTAACTGTATTTCCTGAACGTTTAGCGACACTAAGTGTTGTGTCTTGGCTGTCAGTCTTATTCAGGTTTAAAAGTTTCACTATGAATCGCGAGGGGATATCAAGAGAAATAAACACACAATTACTGAAGACAAGTGGCGTGCGTGAGACTTATCGGC
Organism: Haliotis asinina; assembly: GCF_037392515.1. Taxonomy (NCBI): domain Eukaryota; kingdom Metazoa; phylum Mollusca; class Gastropoda; order Lepetellida; family Haliotidae; genus Haliotis; species Haliotis asinina. Next base: position 65,937,761 of record NC_090281.1, on the reverse strand, counting down.
GGCTTCCTTGGTGGGAAAGAGATCGGAGATTGGCTGTGATCTATAACATGACCACGGGTTGTCTCTTCCAGGCCTGATAATAGCCTACATAGAAGAATAATGTAAGTGATGTTGGCTACGAGGATTTGCTGCCATCTTGCCTCCACAATGAGTTGTGGACAAGGACTGAATTATTATTTCGCTGGTGTGGTGCCTCGAGCAGCAGAAGTTCAAACAATACTGGGCGACATCTCTGCGTTAATGAAAATGTTGTAGTGATACCTCCGTGTTGCCTCTCGCGTAGTAGCCATGGACCTTCCCAATAGGTGGCTGTACAATCTCATTCTATCACGTAAAAATCTTTGTCTTTGACTCATTGAATTTTGTGTCGAAAGTCATGCTATTTACGACGACCATTTCAGCAACGTTGTGTTAGCTTTCATCAGGTTCGAGATCACAACCTGAACTAGGAAGTGGCACCAAATCATCGTCAGATCATCATCAAATCATCACATCATCATCACCATCATCATCATCTCCATCATCATCATCATCATCATCATCATCATTACGTGGTTTGTGATTCTGACACTTTATCTCCCCATGTGTTAAGACTGGTGACGCGTGTGTTAATCACCAAACTGTCGCTGTGCCGTTTTTCTTTCTTTACTTTTCATAGATATGAGAGTTTTGTAAAAAAGACCTCTTGGCTCCTTTCGATGGGCTCTGTGTCTTGCCAGGAATTTGTGTAGGAAGAATCGAAAATACATTAGAGTCTCCAACATAATGCAACAAACAGCAGACTTGTGGAAGGACGTCCAACTACCCTCAGTTACCAGCCCCAGTCACTCTTCATTGGTCGCTGTCACCAGGCAGGGTTTGACGACACAGTACAAGACAACAACAGAATATAATCAAACGATTTATCTTTACAGATCGTCTTACTTTGTGTACTATAAAACTGTATTTAGATAACATTATCCACAACAATACATGTATGCACATATGCAGTGGCATTTATGCTGTGGAAATACAATTCTGAAATACCGTAAGATTCTATGCATGCAACAGATACAGATAAAGAAGGACTACATAAACTACTACTTGCTCAGGCTTACTTAGATGGGAGGTGCGTTATACTAAAGCTTCATATATAGGGAATTGTACCAAGCTAAGGAATACATGGAATGCGCTATTCACGCCATTGCAAATAATCAGTTTGATTATTTCGTCGATTTTCCTCCCAACTAACACAACTCCTCCAGTGATCACACATATCATGCCACTGTGAAGTTAATTATAGTTCATATTAGGGCTATGCATTGGCAAACAGTTGTATGGCAATATATTGGGATTCGGGTACCCGTATTGTGATACGTATTGCGATATATTGGGAATTTAAGTGTTTGACAGTGAGTGACACTAACTGTAAATGTCAGTCCTATTTTCTATATTATCAGTCCCTAAACATAGGGTGTCATGGTCCTGATCACAACAATCGCAAAATTAGGTTGCATAGTCATTACTTCTATATTCTTTTTTATACAATTTAATGGAATACACTATGTCGTTTTGTCTGTGATTAACGAAGGACATCATTTGTAGTGAATGAAAGAATGTGTACATTGAAATGTAAAAGATCATTACAAAATCTCCAATTACGTTCTTTAGCGAATACACATGTTCTCAGAAAACATATTCCAATAGCTTGAAAAGCGTATTGCTATATACTACTAATACGTGCAGTCCTAGCTCATATCAATAAAACCCTCTTTTTATGAGTGCTAGTACGTGCTCTCTACAAAACAAATTGGCAAAACACAAATGTATCAGATAACGATCTCGGGGTGATCATGTGACGCAAGTGTGATCGTTGGTGGATATGGATAACCCACTGCCATGATGGTGCTTTGGGTGACGTGAATGGTGACATGTTTCACAAACATCATCTAGTCACACTAGAGATTTGTTCAGATGAGTCATCGATCTATAAAGCAAGGACTGTGTACGTTCATTCTATGAAAGGGATATGAAGAACTCTCCAGTAGTCACGCCCGCGAGGAATTATTCAGCTTAGCATCAACGATTATTTTGTACGTGTCTCCATTATGTTTTTCTTCACTGATTATATCATTATAGATCTAGTACGCGTCTTCACCAAAGCCCGACACAAGGAGTTCATTATAGCCTTATTTCACCCATAACTGACGTTGATTTATTGTTTATAATTTAGGTTTATTGATCCCATTGTTAAAACGTCCAGTCAGTACATAATACAGACAACAGCTGGGACAGAAGCCACCAAGCATACCACCGATGTTATTAATATTCAAATACAGAATGCGTTTCGCGCAGTGTAGGTCACACTTATTTGAGCAGATGAAAGTGTCGTGTAGTCGCGACATGTTCCTATTTATAAGATCAAAGACAGTTTTTCCTACCATGCAATATATAAAACAGCAAGCTCACAAACTAATTGTCTATGCTGTCTCTTGCTATTAACCCCGGGACCTCCGATATGCTGTTTGTATTTAGACTGGAGTTACAATTAGTGGTCATGTGTGAAAACAATCACAAATAGTGTGAGGATTCTGACAGCCCAATCTAATATCATCCAGTAATCAGATAAAGTATTCAATATTGAGTGGAAGCTCTCCCTTGACAGGCGGAGATAGAGATGGGGAGCGTGAATGATGTTCCGGATAAATACAACGAAATGGCCACAGCAGCTAATCGAGTCAATAATCCGATCATGTGTAGGCATACATCAACAGCAGATTTACATAAACGTTATTGTAAATGTACATTGCTCCGGAACCACTTATCAACGCTCAACGCTGGAAGCCCGGTAAATATTGACGCAATTAAAAACAAATGTGCATCCGCTGAGTCTGAACACGAGATTAAAGGATAATTGCCATTTTGTAAGGTTAAATCCTTGCAAAGCATATGAATCATTAACTAGTTGTTAGAAACAACATGTTGTCTTGCATGGATCCTGACAAATAGTACACTTGCAATACAACGTTAATGTTGCATTATTTGAGAAGGTATCTAGGAAACTATTTGAGAAGGTATCTAGGAAACTATTTGAGAAGGTATCTAGGAAACTATTTGAGAAGGTATCAAGGAAACTATTTGAGAAGGTATCTAGGAAACTATTTGAGAAGGTATCTAGGAAACTATTTGAGAAGGTGTCTAGGAAACTATTTGAGAAGGTATCTAGGAAACTATTTGAGAAGGTATCTAGGAAACTATTTGAGAAGGTATCTAGGAAACTATTTGAGAAGGTATCTAGGAAACTATTTGAGAAGGTATCTAGGAAACTATTTGAGAAGGTATCTAGGAAACTATTTGAGAAGGTATCTAGGAAACTATTTGAGAAGGTATCTAGGAAACTATTTGAGAAGGTATCTAGGAAACACGTATACTTTATATACGTACATTATCTTGGGTTACACTGATTTCGTCACCCTGACCTGTGTTTAAATGTCACACCGACACGGAATGAAATGAGTGCCAACTCGGGTGCCATGTTCCGGCACATAAGGTTTACTAGCCTTAGCTATCCTGGGATCACCACACGAGTATTTCTGTTGAACAGGTTTGCTGAAAAATGTTGTGCCGTCATATATTTACAGATGTGAAATCAAGGGAAGCAAACTCGTGAAACGCCATTGGATCTTAATAGGAACCCACCTTAAGGAATCATAAATATTTACTTACACATGTAATGAAGAATTCTTAACCAAGAAGAAAACATTAGAATTGTGGAGGTTCTTCAGCTCGCTTAAGTAAACATTCCACCTAGAATCCTTTCAAGTTACCTAAATGTCCACCCTAGTGGAGTTCCCCCTCGTCCAGCAGGCTCCAGGAGTGTGTAAACTGAGGATTGAAGGTACACGCCAGTTTATCCAGACTAGTCACATCACTGCGATTACATTAGGTGGTATTCCCAAACAACAGGTTCTAAGCAAACATTAATCGTTGCGTATAATACGTGAAAAATAGTATCAAAGTATTATACGAACGCTGCGTGTGTTGAAACAAACTATTGCCAGAAATATCCTTTATGGACATCGAGACCTTTCTTTCGTAATTCCCCAGTTACTTCTCACAACGAAATGTACTCGTGTATATTAATCTTCAAGTTTAAGGGGAAACGTGAAGTATAAAACCAGCTGGGAAAAGAACTGCTATGACTATCCAACTTGATTATGTATCTCAGTATATTCTCGTTAAACACGTAACCAGAGAGTTTAAAAATGGCTTTTAAAATGTTGGTGAGTATTTCTGCCACTCACGCTGAGAGATGTTACGATCCAACACATATAAAACATGAGATATATTTGTTTTGTTTACTTTTTCACAACCAAGCTTTCTTTTTACCGGAGCTGTTAAAAGAGAGCCGTTTAATGGATACATACATGTTGAGACAGGATGGCTGTAATGATGTGCATGTGGGATACCTATACATGTGGATATACATGTGTGTGTGTGTGTGTGTGTGTGTGTGTGTGTGTGTGTGTGTGTGTGTGTGTGTGTGTGTGTGTGTGTGTGTGTGTGTAAAATATATATATAGTTATACTTTCAAGAAGTGCGACTATGGTTACCTGAACCAATCACTGTCAGTTATGACTGTCCTGTTTAAGACGTAGCATCAACACCAGCCTGCCTCAGAAAATAGATATAACACCCAATCAGTAGATGCATTGTGAATCTACGACAGACTTTGTAGTATTCCTTTGCATGTCAGATAAAATTACTGGGTTGCATGTGGGAATACCTTAACGGTGCCTGTTCAAATCGATGACGTACTGATATCCGTTACGTTAACTATTTGAGCATAGATTGTCCTGACTTTGGAGACAAGCAAGACACTTCATACAGCACACTGACAATCTTTATTAAAGCCGTGATATGCCCAGCACATAATAGAACCTTCTTGGTACAATTTTTAAATCTTAAATTGCAGTGGGAAAATCAAATAATGGTTCATGTCATGTAACATCGATTTCTTCATCCGTTGCGTAATTGCTACCTGTTCTAAGGAACCGAACCGGTCCAAGCTTCGAATACCATACCACCTAATCAGGTCTCTGCACTTCTTCCACATGCTGATAATACGAGCGCGTTATGAGGTTGCAGAGAAGTGCGTACCTTTTAGTCGTCAGTACGCCAGTGTACAGCTTCATCAACGAAGCAGCCGTGCATCTGTGGCGTTGCCACATCGTTTGAAGGTAGGACTATGGTCAAATTCGCTTGCTTAGGTAATAACTATGCATATCGAACTATGGCGTGTTTGTTACGACGCAAATTGTAATAACACCGCAGGAAATTGTAATACCGCGGCAAACTGTAAATTTAAATAAAAAGTGCGGCAAAATGTATTAACTGCCCTGCGGTAAATTGTAATAAAAACAGTTTATTACATTTTACCGCATTATTACAATTTGCGTCGTAACGTTTGTTGTTTTATATTTTCATGTCGCTCAGCTCTCATATTGTTTTGAATCTGTTACTTACTTAATTATTGATGACTCTCTGGTTTCTACGCTATGCTGATTATAAACAATATTATTTAAATTGCATATTTTTGTGCAAAATTTGAAATGCATAAAACTCTTTGTCTTATATGTCTATATTTTCGTATAATAACAAGTGTATCTGTTTTCTACATTGACAACGCACAAAGATCCAAGTTCTCTTATTGTTATCGTCCAGCTACAATTCCAGCATGTAGCGTCTTAACAAGGTCAACATACCTTCATTTAACTAAGTAAAGGACAATGCGGTGTCCCTCCGGGTAATTTACGAATAATGTGGCATCAGTCTGGGCAATATAACATTCAAAGTGTCCATCTGGGTAATTTACGGATAATTACTGAAAGGCTAAATAGCAAAGCACGTACCGTGTTCATAAACATAGCATCGTCCAAATGCGTAGGCTGTCAATTCAGAAACTTACCATCTGAGAATTAGACAAATTAGTTGGGTAAATGTTTTATAACCTAATTCGAATGTACATCCAGAGTGCACTTTGCTTCATTTTGTTACTGTGTCCGACATCTCCCTTCACCATGACAATGTTTGTGACGAGGCAGCATTGCAACAAAATTAACGTTTCTCGTGCTCTGATAGCCTTCATTTTGGAGGGCAATTGGTTGACGGTCTAGATACATGGCAAATTCTGTGTTACAAATTTACAAATTTCACACTTTAAACCTACGAATATGAAAACTTATTGTTCTGTAATCTTATTTAGGTATTACATTATACGAAAGGGTGGCAGTCATCACTCATCTTTGTCATGACAAGCAGAACGAAGATAGCTCCATTGTGAGTGCTGAAGCCATTCTTGTCTATTCTATATAAAGAATGTCTTCCGTTTGTAATACAATACGTGTCCATACACTAGTTCTAGGCTATCGGACTTGATGGCAACTGCGGAGTCTCTGTCGAGGTTATCTAAGCAGTGCTGCATTGCGCTGTGTGATAGTGTTACAACATATGCATGTGAATCATCACTCTTGTCGAACATGTCTGTTTACCTGTGTATGGATGAAGCATGTTTGGTTGAGTTCTTGTAGTAGTGTGTTGCTGTGGGGCTCCTCGGTCAAGAAAACACCTAAATACTCTACTCTCAATGTATGTGGATCTGCTTATGTACTGTGAATGTTTCTGTCAGAGGATGTAGTAATGGATGTGTGTAGATGAAATTTACCCACATGCAACCGAACTTATGTCCACAAACATTCAGATGCTCTGAAGAACTGACGGCTCACCCGTTCACTGATGCGCATATGTTCATTCAACAAAACACACTTGTAGCACCACCGTCGACGAAGGTATGGAGAGTTTAACAGATGTTTCGAAGTTTGTTCTTGCTCATATCCGATGTAGGGTATGAATTACTTCTGTCGTTGACTACCGTTGAGCAAGAAACTTCGATAGACAAATGCATTCTATAAACGCCAAATTCTCACCCATGCAGTTATTTCTGTTTAACTGAAACAGGCAGTGTACAACGAGACAAAGTATTTGCCGATATTCAATGGAATTCACCCGGTGACAACACTGACAACAGATCAGAACTAACCTTGATGAGTAAAACTGATCACATTTGCAGAAGATCAGAATGTCATGTATTGTGTTTAGTAGATATTACGATATTGAAGACGATCAGAATATAATGCCATGTGTGAGGCTGATCACCATATATGATGTAGATCAGAATGTAATGCAATGTATGAAGCCGATTACGATATTTGAAGAAGATCAGAATGAAACGCAATGTATGAAGCAGATTACGATATTTGAAGATCTGAATGTAATGCCATGATGTAGATCCGAATGAAATGCAAGGTATGAAGCAGATTACGATATTTGAAGAAGATCAGAATGAAATGCAATGTGTGAAGCCGATTATGATATTTGAAGAAGATCAGAATGAAATGCAATGTATGAGGCCGATTATGATATTTGAAGAAGATCAGAATGAAATGCAATGTGTGAAGCCGATTACGATATTTGAAGAAGATCAGAATGAAATGCAATGTGTGAAGCCGATTGTGATATTTGAAGAAGATCAGAATGAAATGCAATGTATTAAGCAGATTACGATATTTGAAGAAGATCAGAATGAAATGCAATCATGTATGAAGCCGATTACTATATTTGCAGATCAGAATGCAATGCCATGATGTAGATCAGAATGAAATGCAATATGTGAAGCAGATTACGATGTTCGAAGAAGATCGGAAGACAAAGCAGGCCCAGGGCAGTATGCACATTAGCATTACGATGCTTGTGTGTGATGACAAATGCAACACATGATGCAACGTAATGTTCTGTCTCAACATTTCGTCAAAGGGACCAACATGCCGAACGATGCCGTGCTAATTTATGAAATTTATGACTTTGTGATTCCATTTCCAGTCCCAAGCAGACCACCAGAGTCAAGCAGGTGATCCCCAATGCATTTCCCACCCTTGTCTTGTTAACCTCAGATGCTCTATATAGACAAGCCGGCCTTGCTATTACACTGGGCGTACCTCTGGACGTCTTGACCAGATGTTGTGCTCCATAGGAATTGTGCGAACAGACAGTATGGCAGTTGGTATCGTTTCTCCAGATGAGTACGCCAAATGCTATTGTCTTTGGGGGACTGTTGGTTTATGACAAGTCAAAATTGTATAACTGAGGCCTTTTGCAACTGTGTTTTACAAACACTTGTGAAAAACATTATTTAATGATGATTCATAGACCCATGCCCATGATATAGTCATAATTCTAAATCAATTAAAGTGCATTTTTTATATATTTCGTATAGACGTTGAAAGGGTTTTTATCCACGGTTGTGCAAAAAATTATTCGTGAGCGGATGATTTCAGTTGATACATATATATGACGATCATCATTATCAGTCTCCCAGCAAGTACAGACAGACCCAAACTGTTCACCCGTGCCTAAAATGCATGGTCAAATTGTGGAGGACGTCTTAATGAACATGTTCAGAAGATTATTTACTTTCAGAAACAATAATGCATTGTTCTTTGCACGAAGGGTCGTAGCTGTTTTCATTTGGCGAGCATATTGTTGTCTACGGAGTACAGGAATCATTTCCCTCCGTATAAAACGACGCATTGGAAAATTATTTGATGTCGGCCACCACATACAATTGTTAAGTACAAATATCATTTGTTGTCCTCTAGGGGCTCACAAGTTCGCCCATCACCGACTGAAGTTGTTTATTAGCTAGATAGCCCAGGAAATCCCACACGAATGAACGTAGCCTTCAAAGAAAGCTAATGTGTTGTTTCACAGAACGGTGAACAAATGCATTATTCATGCTGCTGAGAACTCGGCTACAACATCGCGCCGCCACTTGCATGTTTTGTCATGTAGAATTATCTGTGACGGGAGACGGCACCGACTTTAGTAGCATGAATCTTTGTGCACGTGTCAATATATAATCATGACTTTCTTGAATAGTCATCAACAGTATAAAACCTGGTAATCATCAGGTACGTCAGCCAGTGTGCCATCACATGCGTTTGGGCGCCGCATCAACAGAAATTCAGAGATAAGACGGATGCATGCAGTCGGAGCTCATCATGAACCCGTCAACATCGGGTTTTAAGGAAAACACACAACGTAAATATGTTGAGCCCGTCAAGATCGACTGAGTCGTCTCAGCTGGTCAAGGAGTGAGAGGGGTGCTGGCAGCTTCGCAATTGGATACAATGCCCTGGTATTTGGGCAACAAGTACACACTGTTTATCATTTTAAAACATTTTTTTCTAAATATTTAGTGTATTTCTTTTTTAAAATAACCTTAAAGCCTCAGGTGTGCACTTTCTTTGCGCACGTTATATTATGACTGCTCTGTTACTCCGGCATTTACAGTTAGAAATTTGAAGATGTAGCTTCAAGATGGCCTACTTCTCTGCAGGTCACCTGCATGTCTTCAAACCATGTCCTGCTCCTAGTTCATGATTTGTATATTGTGCTGCACTCAGTACAGATTCATGTTCCTCTCTAACTTGGTGAAGCCCGTGGACATGGTGGCGACACACCTTGTAATATTAATACCCTGGACAGCAAACTCCGACGCCTCAGGCCATTGGGCTAAACGCGGCCCTTGTCACTAGATATTATGGTGACGAACGTACAGATTTCAAGGACAGCCAACATATCACAAGTCTGTAGTCAAATCAATACATTCGTGAGCATGAATCGTATGCATGAGTTGGTTAAATGCACTTCAGCATATTCCTGGTGTCTATATTAAACCCTGCTCAAAAGTTCACAGCCAACGATATTCTAAGTGCGGTTTCCACTTATCCCGTGGGCACAGGTTGATATCAATATATGTATTCTACAAAATGCTGTATTGCAAGGTCATGTTTCATCATATCGAGTATGTTCTCTGGAAATATTTCACGTCACGACACATGCTTGCACTCAAACACCTTACATACTTGCTACATGTCCGACCCAATCACCATGGGGAAATCAGCAGCCACAAGGTCTTTTCACGCTCCATCATCGTTAGCGATCGACAGCAAACAACACGGGTCAGTAGCGCGACTCAATGGTGATGCTCCTAGCGGATACTCGTAAATGGCAAATCAGCATCAGATTGGTACTGGGCTGTGAATCTCTGTACAATCAACAGCTGGAGGATACAGGTAAGAGCAGACTTTATAGAAGGAATTCGAAGTAGCCGTCATGATTAGACATTATAGAAGGGAGTAGCCGTCATGTGAAGATGGCTCTTATTGATTGATCAAACAGCCAAATAGTCTCATTCTGAAGAAACGTGGAAGAGGCCAAGCCTTTGACCAGCTCACAAGTACACACAGTAATATCGATCAGTAATTTCACTTTCGGGAGGACGTGATAACTTTAAAGCAATGTGTTTGTAACATGTTGGAATAACGACACTTTATGGCGTATAGCAATGTGTAACAGCGTGCTACTCAAACGTTTTGCACCAAGAAAATGTCATAACATTCACATTTCGTTCCAAATGTTTGAAACCTACACCTTTAGCATTATTTAATGCATGTGCTAAATGTCGTCCTGTCGACATCCTTCCTGCTGGACTAACATTCGGTGTTAGTGGCAAATAAGCTCCTTTGTATGTGACTTTACAAATGTCATTGACCTGTGGCCTTTACAAGTAAGGCCACAATCAAGTATTAATAGATGCTTCATTGTTACTTGTCTTTCTAAGAGTCTCGATAAATGTTTTAATAGAAACATTTTAACCCAGACAGAATCGAGTGAAATGTATTCCCCTGGGGAAGGCGTATGACGAAGGTTCACTTTTTGGTGTCGTGTAAGCGTAAAATCACTATCTGGCTGTCTCATTAATGTTTCACATTGTTCTTATATTCTGCACATTTATGGATATGGAGTTTTTCTGGAATATGCAACACATATGTCTGTTTCTTGCCCCAAATCAATTAAATATGTATCAGCATCTTTTACCTGGAACACCAAATACCCTGATGGTTCAGCGGTATTTAGAAGTTGTTATAGATGTCCAAGATATTTTATGGATTTTTTAACGTGTAGGGAAAAATGAAGAAGCTCGAATCCATAAAATATCTTGGGTACCGTGATGGTTGTTTATAACAGATAGGAACCAAGTGATTCGGCAACGTAAGTCTATACGTGTTCAAGGCGTATATATTCAAAACATGTAAATCCTTAATGGCGTGTATGTTAATAGGTTCTCCTGTATGCAGTGATGTATGCATGACAAGATACCCAGTGTTTAACTGATACTCTTACTAACGTCATAGCGTGGAGAACACGGATCACATTTCACAACTATGAATCAAATGTACTTAAAATTATTGCACATGTGGTAAGGTCACATGTTGTGCAGCTAAGCGTTTAAAGCTTGTTGTCGATCTAATTAGAGTACAGGGGACGCAGATGGTATTATAGTCTCGTCAAGGATGGGAGAACAACTAATCGCGTCTCTGTTTATGAACATGTCATATATGGAGATACGAGGAGCATTGGCAAATGATGGATGATGGAAAATCCATGAAATGCTGATAACCTGCAGATATGAGTCGTTAAATATATAACAGGGAAGTGTATGTGTTAATGTTGAGTGTGGACTAATATCTGTTACATTCTTAGATTCAGGGGCACCAATGTAGTGTAAGTCCCCATGGTCCCTAGTGTGGTGATCTATCCTCAGCTGCTGATAATCTATAGCCCATTTTTGTATTGTTTTGTCATTTATAGGTAAACTGCTTTAGATTTAATTAGTAGGCTTACATGGATATCTGTGATATACTGGTAGTTTTACTGTTCTTCGTCAACATGGCTTTAATTTCTAATTTTTGTTTATCTGCAATGTAATTCTTACTTGTTCCCGTGACGATATGGCTGCACAATTGCCGATGTGACGATAAATATTAACTCACTCACTCATTCACTTCTTACATTCAGTGAAATGGTAGCCCGTCGGAAATGTTTTAAATAATACTCCTTTGTTAATGGGAACTATAAAACCATTCTTGTAATAGTTCAAATTGCTATATTGAAATCCACGGCAAGTTCCGCTCTGCCTTATATATAGGTAGGGTATAATGATATTTCTCAGTGTGTTCTTTACACTTTCGGACAGGCCCCGTACAGTTAGTATATGTGCACTTTGGCTCTTAATATGTGCATAATGATCACATTATCTCAGAAATTGCCCTCCTTTATGACTATAATCACATTTTGAGGGTCTTAACATCAGCAAGGGGGAGTTTATGAAAAGTTGAATCGTTACACATTTTTTCATACAAGATCACACTTACGTGATATAAACAACGCATCACATTATGTTGTGTCCACAATGCTGGTTGTATCCAGCTGGTACAATTACTTGATTACATGTGCCCTTTGAAAGGCACCAATTTCATGGTTTCCTTCACAAAGTCAGTCTTGTGCCATTTCGGTATGAAGAGTTCAATACTCAGTAACTGGTTTGTTTGTGTCGCTACATTTGACAAGTATGATAATTGGTTCCTGTCCTTGATGTCACTCCCCACACCCTCCCGTGGCGTGCTGACATGTCCGAGTGCCTCCAGGGGGACGCGTGGGATGACACCAGCTTGTAGCAAGAGGTGAAAACTAACTCTTGGGGGACGAGTCTCGGCAACACCAAGTGTATACGTATTTGCTCACATTTATGAAACAACGTACATGTTTTATATAATTACTTCAGATGAGCTCGTTATGCACGAATCACTCCAAAAAGAGCGTTGTCTGTTGAAACGATTGCACGTTTTAATATCGTTGGGGAAAGCAGCTCAGTGAGTCTGTTTTGTGGACAGAACATAACTTGCAATCGGGTCAGAATCAGGACTTTGTCCTTTACTTGAAATACGTCTTGAGACTGAACAGCCTACCAGTAGGGTCGAGAATTTAAATTATTCAGCGTTCAAAATCGGGAGAATTCGCTTCCAAGAACAACATTGTTGCTGCTGCGCTCTATAGACAAAGAATTTGCTCACCTTTTCTCAGTGACTTTGCTGGTAAAATCAGAGAAAGGCTTGTCTGGCCCAAAGCAGTTGTAATGTCACAAAGAAGCGCTGCTGGAACCAACGTCCCATTGCATTAGCCTTACACGTTCGATATAAACAGTTCATCGCATGAGCTATTTGAACGTGATGATGAGTCTGGAAACGTCAGCCGAGAGTGTAGGTATTGTTTTTATCCTAATATCTGTGTAATAATGATAATGCATGTAAGGGTGGTGGTGGTGGTTAGCACAGGAGTGTGAAAGCCTTGGGTACACTAATGGGGGTATTTCCCCGTCACAATAATGCTTGAACGGCGTCAAACCACACTATCTCACTCATATGCACGTCAATAATTTAATTATATACTTGTATGTAATAAGTAATTGGTTTGCCGGTATAAGTGATATGCACTGCCCAATCTAGACTCAGATTGCCTTTCAAAAGGAATACTTCCTGTGTGCATGTACAATATGGATTGTCTACCAAAATGCTCTGCATTTTGTTTTGATGGATTCTTTCGACCTTAAGAATCCATATCTATTTGTTGAAATTCTGTAGTTACCAAGTTTAGTTCCATTATAAAGCAAAACTTGTAAGAGAATTTGTAAGGGAATTTTGTGAAACTGTCGACGTTCTCGGACTTTAAGTCAGTATCTCATTCCGCAGCATTCACGGTGGAATAATTCACGTCTTGCGGGCGTATTGATCTGTTGCTTGTTCTTCTCCAAGGGAGCACTAAGAACCTGCATGTTATTAAACGTTCTGTATTTATCGTTAAATCATCATGATCTGGGGAAATTAATTAATGACCTGGAAGTTACGCCAAAGAGATGTGCAGAGGGGGATTCAATGGAAATATTGTCTGTAGGAAGTAGACCCAAACATCCAGAGTGCTTAATTAGCGGTTCGGAATTAGGAATAAGAAACGTGAAACCAAGGGCCTTTGATAAAAGGTTTGATTCAGTTCCGTTCTATTTACAAAGGCCCTTTATCATGGTGTGGTATCAAATAATCATTATAGATATTCGCAATCGATATTTATGTTGTGCTGCAAGTAGTCTATTAATACAGTTACGGCTTTAGGGCTCACACCCTTTAGGTCAATGTACATCTCAGCCGGAGCGAACTGTTGAGGAGTTGTACAGACTCAAATCCCGGAAAGCAAATCATTGTGGAACATTTTCATTTGCATTTGTTATGAGCTGACACTTTTATAACACGCATGCAAACGTTACAACGTACCCTTGACTTATTATTAGTAATGTGCAGCGTGTATTTATTAAACTACCTACATTTTGGGTCAGTGGATATTTTGCATCTTGTACTCATTGGTCCGTATCGGGATAAACTTAGCGTATAATTAATTCGCGAGGTGAAACATTACTTAAAGATCTGGGCATGTTTCCAAATGATACCCGGTATCACATCCTTGTTCATGCGCTGCGACGTCATTAGTTCCCAGAATCCAGGAGCTGACATGAAAGCACTTAAGGCACAGCAATTCATGTACAAATGGGAGCAAGTTTTCATCTTGTACATTAACAGATGCATTAAATATGAATGCTTCAAGCCATGTCATTTGTCCAAGGTTAAACGTGATAAGTCTTCACTTCCCTCTTTAAAGATGCATCAAGTAACGCCACTCCAGACATGAGCAGGGTCCAGTACAGTACACGCTGAGAGACAGATATTAAACATTTTGTCTACAGAGGCTACGATTCTCGATGTTTTTGATGAGTACTCATAAATTCATGACTTTCAGTGACTATAGCGAACACGGAACAAGTTAAGAAGAAGATATGATGTTCAGTCACCACGAGATGTATCTGTATACATTAACTCATGAGCGGGAAGCAGCCAACGTCAGTTCAGTCACGAGCGCAGATCACGTTAGTTAGTCAGAAGCATCTCTGTATATACTTCAACAAATTGTTAAAAGACACGTTTGGGTAAAGCTGGATATTCATACTGGATACAGCGCCAAGCAGTAAGTATACATCCAAGATTTGTTTCATGATGTACAACAATACTATTGCTCATGGCACCCAGTGGCGTCTTGAGTTCCTCGTCATGTCTTCCAAGGTCTGCTAAAACGGTACATTTTAAGATCTGATCAGTTTCGCCCTTGGTTTTGATAGCAAATACGCACATTTATCTCTTCTTCAACAGCCTCCTCTCTACAGCTAAATAAAACTCCATCTCTAATATGCGCCTTGGACAAGCACTGGTTTTGTGAATATGTGCACTCTATAAATATTCTAAAACAATAATGAAAAAAGAATTATTTGCATCAGAAATTCTCATTTCCTTGCAATAATGTACCATGATGTTATGCAATGCTAAACTGCAGTAGACAATTTTCATTTTAATGTTCTCCGTGCTAAATTTCGGAGAGTTTCTTGTCGAATTCATTTGCCAACTTTCGTCTTGAGTTATGGCCCTGTTTGCTGACATGCTCATTGTGACATTGATCCACGGCATTGTACTGTGGAAAATGTGGAAGTACGATATACTTAGAATGCGTATTTAGAATATACCTGTGAGTATAATCATGGTGTAATCATCTGTAGGCTACAATGATAGCCATTCTAGAACGGAGATTGTCAGATACGCTATGATTATAGTCTACACGGCCATCACTTGTTTTGACATATTTACACCCTTTAGGTCAATGTACATCTCAGCCGGAGCGAACTGTTGAGGAGTTGTACAGACTCAAATCCCGGAAAGCAAATCATTGTGGAACATTTTCATTTGCATTTGTTATGAGCTGACACTTTTATAACACGCATGCAAACGTTACAACGTACCCTTGACTTATTATTAGTAATGTGCAGCGTGTATTTATTAAACTACCTACATTTTGGGTCAGTGGATATTTTGCATCTTGTACTCATTGGTCCGTATCGGGATAAACTTAGCGTATAATTAATTCGCGAGGTGAAACATTACTTAAAGATCTGGGCATGTTTCCAAATGATACCCGGTATCACATCCTTGTTCATGCGCTGCGACGTCATTAGTTCCCAGAATCCAGGAGCTGACATGAAAGCACTTAAGGCACAGCAATTCATGTACAAATGGGAGCAAGTTTTCATCTTGTACATTAACAGATGCATTAAATATGAATGCTTCAAGCCATGTCATTTGTCCAAGGTTAAACGTGATAAGTCTTCACTTCCCTCTTTAAAGATGCATCAAGTAACGCAGTAGACAATTTTCATTTTAATGTTCTCCGTGCTAAATTTCGGAGAGTTTCTTGTCGAATTCATTTGCCAACTTTCGTCTTGAGTTATGGCCCTGTTTGCTGACATGCTCATTGTGACATTGATCCACGGCATTGTACTGTGGAAAATGTGGAAGTACGATATACTTAGAATGCGTATTTAGAATATACCTGTGAGTATAATCATGGTGTAATCATCTGTAGGCTACAATGATAGCCATTCTAGAACGGAGATTGTCAGATACGCTATGATTATAGTCTACACGGCCATCACTTGTTTTGACATATTTAACGCAATCATAAAAAGAGCGAAGTTCTGTTTCGAAAATCACTGCCATTGAGGTATCTGGTATTTTCTTTACTCTTAAGGTGGATATGTTTCGTCCCAGTGGTCTTGTATAATTAGAATGTGATAAACACGTATCACGGAATGCTTTACAAAATGTCAACTACCGTAATATACAGGGCGCTGTGATAAACCGCTCCTTTGGGGGACATGATTAACTGTCTGCAAAATTTGACAACTATCCCTTACGAATTCTTTTCCTTTTCCCTATTATATAGTTGTTTTCATCTTTTATAAGCAATTATATACAGGAATTACAACAAACATTGCAATTCATATATAACCATCCAGTTTGAAAAAATAATTGAATATTTCATGCAATAAATATTCATGAAAAAAATTAATTGTTCGTTTCAGACTTATTTGTGAACATTTGATTGACGAAACATTGGCGCCTGTATGTCTGTAGGATGCATGTTGGAATGCTTAGATTACCATTTAGTACTTAGGAATGAACTTGATAAAAACATATTTGCACGAAATACAAACGATTTTAAAAACATATTTTTGCCACTTTCGAAATATTTTCGGAGTGTTTGACTGACGTTAACCAGGTGTCTTGGTAGCTGAATAAACCCAAACACCCATTCCGTTTAATTCATATTTATTCAAGACGTTTTTCAGATTGTAACAACAGACTGTAATGTTTGAACGAGAAGGGTGCAATTCTCTTGACGGTTCAGGTTCTGAATCAAATACGGGGCGGAGCAGGGATATCCTAGTAACACAATGTGACACCGATCTAAGTGGTAGTGTGTACACACAGGGGTTGATGGTGGAACGAGGGTACCCAGATGACACATTGAGAGACCGATCTAAGTGGTAGTGTGTACACACAGGGGTTGATGGTGGAACGAGGGTACCCAGATGACACATTGAGAGACCGATCTACGTGGTAGTTTGTACACACAGGGGTTGATGGTGGAACGAGGGTACCCAGATGACACATTGAGAGACCGATCTAAGTAGTAGTTTGTACACACAGGGGTTGATGGTGGAACGAGGGTACCCAGATGACACACTGAGAGACCGATGTAAGTGGTAGTTTGTACACACAGGGGCTGATGGTGGAACGAGGGTACCCAGATGACACACTGAGAGACCGATCTAAGTGGTAGTTTGTACACACAGGGGTTGATGGTGGAACGAGGGTACCCAGATGACACACTGAGAGACCGATGTAAGTGGTAGTTTGTACACACAGGGGCTGATGGTGGAACAAGGGTACCCAGATGACACACTGAGAGACCGATGTAAGTGGTAGTTTGTACACACAGGGACTGATGGTGGAACGAGGGTACCCAGATGACACACTGAGAGACCGATCTAAGTGGTAGTTTGTACACACAGGGGTTGATGGTGGAACGAGGGTACCCAGATGACACACTGAGAGACCGATGTAAGTGGTAGTTTGTACACACAGGGGCTGATGGTGGAACAAGGGTACCCAGATGACACACTGAGAGACCTATGTAAGTGGTAGTTTGTACACACAGGGGTTGATGGTGGAACGAGGGTACCCAGATGACACATTGAGAGACCGATCTAAGTAGTAGTTTCTACACACAGGGGTTGATGGTGGAACGAGGGTACCCAGATGACACACTGAGAGACCGATGTAAGTGGTAGTTTGTACACACAGGGGCTGATGGTGGAACGAGGGTACCCAGATGACACACTGAGAGACCGATGTAAGTGGTAGTTTGTACACACAGGGGTTGATGGTGGAACGAGGGTACCCAGATGACACATTGAGAGACCGATCTAAGTAGTAGTTTGTACACACAGGGGTTGATGGTGGAACGAGGGTACCCAGATGACACACTGAGAGACCGATGTAAGTGGTAGTTTGTACACACAGGGGCTGATGGTGGAACAAGGGTACCCAGATCACACATTGAGAGACCGATCTAAGTGGTAGTTTGTACACACAGGGGCTGATGGTGGAACAAGGGTACCCAGATGACACACTGAGAGACCGATGTAAGTGGTAGTTTGTACACACAGGGGCTGATGGTGGAACGAGGGTACCCAGATGACACACTGAGAGACCGATGTAAGTGGTAGTTTGTACACACAGGGGCTGATGGTGGAACGAGGGTACCCAGATCGCACACTGAGAGACCGATCTAAGTGGTAGTTTGTACAAGCAGGGGCTGCTGGAGGAGAGAAGTAAGGAGGCTAAAGTACTTGACTTTTAGCTTCCAGGAATGAGCCACGCCTGTAGAGGCAACATGTCGTATAGTCACCAACACATGGGAGTGGAAACACAACATGTAACAAATAGATAACAATATAACAGTAATGAAACTAAGTGAGCCTCGTACTACGCTTGGAGCTTATTTTGCTACGATGAGATGTACCGAATGCTTCAGATTAACCATGACTGCACTTTGCAACAGCACGAAGTTGCCTCTTTACCCTCCTCGGTCACGTTGACCTCACCATAATCGTTAAACTACACTTAACAGGTGTAGAAGATAGGCAAACTCATCAGCTGGATTCATACCTCTAGCATGTTAAATTGGGCTAAAGTTTGATGGATGAACGTTTCAATCCTCTAATAACCGAAAGCAGGGAGCGTCATATCGGAGCATGTAAATTGAAGGGTCAGACTACTGAGCATCTGTTCATGCAGTGTCACATCCTATCGGAAATACCGCACAACACGTGTACACGATAAGGAACCGTAAACCATGCCATTTACATTTTACCCCATTCAACATTCATTTCATTCGTCAAACCTCTGATAGGCCTGACCTTCTAGTTTGACGATGGTTTCTTGCATGTCCTTGAAGCTTTAACCGAAACATGTACCGTATGTATGATAATCTACTGCATACGGAATCGTCGCTTCAGTTTCTTAAACAGAGCCTAAAGGAATACATACACTTTCAAAAGGCATCTGAGACTTCATGTTTATTTTTGTCGGGCTGGAAATGATGGAGTGAGTGTCATATCAATGCCCAAGTTTGCAGAAACGAAAATACAAAAGTCCCCTAACCACATGCGCTATAATCAAATCCAAGGAAGTTTTGTGATACGTGATCAAACCGGTTAAGTGGGTGTTAGGTTGAATTAATAGGGTCAGTGATTACACACACACACAGTACATCTATGTTATGGTTTTAATGTCTTATATAACTGGGTTATACACTGCTTAAAAGCACGAAGATCATCATCAGCAACATATTATATGGTGTGAAGGGCGCTTTGTTTCTATACCCCTCAAACCCACGTGGGCTCATGGAGGTATTTACGTTTCATCTTTATACTTTGAACAGGAATGGATCAGCGTGTGGAAGAGTGTATTTCATTCTTGGAATTGTCAGTTGCCCTTCATCTTGTACCGCCTACAGTTGTCTGTAGACCACTCATGACAGTAAAACCCATGCACTGAGGAGCTGAGCAACACTTCACTGATAACGCTATTGGCTGGACAAGCTGACACATACTGCAACAGTCTAGGCTACAGACTGCACGATGTTACACAATAGACTAGGTGCTAGGTAAATATTCTATAGACTGCACAACGTTACCTAGTAGGCTGGGATTTGTACTACTTTACAGACTGCACGAGGTTACATAGTAGACTGTGCTAGGTACAGGCTACAGACTGCACGATGTTACACAATAGACTAGGTGCTAGGTAAATATTCTATAGACTGCACAACGTTACCTAGTAGGCTGGGATTTGTACTACTTTACAGACTGCACGAGGTTACATAGTAGACTGTGCTAGGTACAGGCTACAGACTGCACGATGTTACACAATAGTCTGTCCTTGGCAATAGGCTACACGATATTAGTTTAAACATATTTTATTCACAGTGTGAAAAGGATTGGGGACAAGTTCCTTCAACTTATAAAACCCCTCTCCAAAGATATTTGCAATCACTTATAACGTCAAAAGAAATTATTAGAAACATGGAAAGACTGAAGGATAACAGAGGGAATTGTTATAATACAACAGCTGTATAGACAGAAGGCTACTGGAATCGTTTAGATTTGCATATGTATGGATGGACAATTTTTAATATAATTTCATTTTTATCATTATCCACGATGTTACACAGTAGACTATGCTGGGCAATAGGCTACAGACTGCACGATGTAACACAGTAAGCTGTGCCAGGCAATAGGGTACAGACTGCACGATGTTACACAGTAGACTTTGCTTTGTGTGAGGGAGGGTGTAGAAGGTACAGGTCAATTGTTTGGAGCGTGTTGTTTACACCGAGCTACTGAAGTGTAAGAGTATGTACATGTCATGTCAACATGTAGTTCTGGCGTCATCAGTGTCACCCATGTGCCCGATCTTTTGTTTTGCAGCTATTAAGTGTGTATCCTCTGATACAACAAGAGCAGAAACATAGTCTTTGTAGCCCTGCTGTCTCTCAGTCCTTCAGAGCTTGTTACTCTCAAGATAAAAATGTCAGTGGTAATAATGTGAACAATAAATAAACTTGAGGAAAGCTGAAAAAAAATGTTTTTGAACATTCTATGTCCGTTGTCATATGTGTTTTGTGAGGAAATAGGAAAAGATGTCATTGGAATCTCGGTGTGTTTTTACATATACAGTCACGTCTTGACGGCCTTGGGAAGTCGGAATAGATAGCCAGCTGTTTTACCATTTCTTTTAATGATTTGTTTAACTATCACGTGTTGCACAAAGAATTTAGAACCGCCATGTCATTCGTAATCGTCCTTCAGTCTGGGGAAGCTGATGAAACGACAAAAAACCTGGTCATAAAAAGAACATCTCCCATGCATTGTCAGTGGCAAACAAGTGACTGCGTCAATCATCAGTAGAAGATGTTATGTAGACTCTGTTCCGTTGTGGAATCGACATCTGATAGCCTCCCATGACTATCCTACTGCGCGATGTCAGCGGTACCGACGCATGCATTTTCAATCTTCTCGGTTTAAAGCACAGCGTTCTTGTTTACATAAACCGCTTTCTTGCAGATATACGAAGATATAGGGCCAGTTCAATGTAAACAGAACTGAAGATTTGGGAATCGGGGTATATTTACCATTTGCAGGTTTTCATTCCATGTCTATTTAAAGGCATTTCTTGGTGGTATATCAGTTGTAAGGACCTAGGTGAGAGGTCATTGACAGAAAAATGTACATTGAAACCAGAAATACATCAGTTTGAGTACTGCACTCACTGAAATAGGAGGCTCATGCAGTTTGGACATTGGATTGCCTAGGCCAGGATCGAGTTTCTACAGACCGCCGAAATATAACTGGAATATTGCAGAGTGTGGCATTAAATGACAAACCAGGCAGCCACTTAAATAAGAGAATGCCACACAAAGAGTTTCATGCACTATGTACACAGATCCTAACATACCATTTATCACGTAGATGGTACATAAAACAGCTGTCAGTGCCACACACCTACAGGACCATATGAAATAACGTATCCACCAAGGGTTCACAACACCTCACAATGGCAGTAGATCACCGGCAGAAAGCGTGTGGAAAGATATGACTGCTTGTCATCACTGTCTGTATGTCTAGTTACTGACGCCCCCACTGACCGTCAGCAAGGCTGGTTGTAACAACGCGCAACAAATGGAGCTACTGACACTCCCGCAGACGTTCAGCAAGTCTGTTTGTTACAACGTGTAACAAATGTGACTAGTTACTGACAGTCCCACCGACCGTCAGCAAGTCTGGTTGTAACAACATGTAACAACTGTGTGTCGTCACTGGCATAACCAGTGACTGTTAGGATAGTATAGCAGCACGTGACTCGGGAATCCACCTTTACTGTTGTTTAAAACATCGTAGTTTAGTACGGTTCTCCTTGTAAGATCACAAACTAACACGGAGTCGGGAAGCTGGTATGCCCTCGGTCTCACCAGACAAGGCTGGCACAAACATGCGTGTTATTGATTCTCAAAGGTAAATACTATATCATTAAACAGCGTGTTTTCGTGAGCACCTCCTTATGATGCAGTCGGAATCGTAAAGCAGACACTGCTCTCGAGAGACGTCCTAAGATTAAGGAGACGTTTCCGTCGCTTAAGTTTTACTGATATTGTAATGGTATATTTTCAGTCGGAATCAGCATGAATACCATGCATTGAAGACAACATGCCCAACACTCCTGCAGCGTAACAGATCAAGCTAAAGGGAAATCGAAACGCAATGTATTAATGGTGCCTTATTTTGGGGGTACCCTCTTCGCGTGCTGACAGAGGTGTCACCTGTGTTTATGATGTCTCTGCTGTGTTTATAGACTGTGTGTTAACTAGTCTTTTGTGCTGTGTGGGAAACGAATAATGGATGGTAGGCTTGTTCCGTGTCCAGCAACGTGGCTTCACAATACCATGAACTTTGCATAAAGCAAGACGGCCGAGTTTCTTGTATTCAAACATGCACTGTGAAGTACATGGGTATAAGAGCGTATGTATTGAGCAGTTAGGTGTAATGAGTTTGTCTCTATAAGACGAGCCGTCACAGTAACCTAGTGAGCTATGTATCAAATAGTCTTCCGTCTGAGAAAAAATACTTCATCGATACAAAGCAGCGAAACATAAATGTATTTTTGGGAATGCTGCGAAGAGAGGCTATCTTTGTCTTAAGCAGTAAAGGTGAAACAGGATTGGAACCGCTGAGATAAACTGGAAATTATTGCTGGCCAGATAACAGTTTATTCACTGCAAAGTCAGAAATAAGAATTGTGCATATATACAGTTTGATAGTTGGTGCAGTTAGGTGACAGTTAGATAGTAATTGTGCCGAGGTATAGGTCACAGTATAGTAACAAACAGTACAGAGGTACTAGTCATATTACAGGTGTGCAGGGCATAGTAAAGATGTACTAGTCATATTATAGAAATACAAGTCACATGACAGAAGTCATCTGACATTACAAGTCACAGTATAGCAACGAAAAGAAGTGCATGCCCCATTACAGGACAATTTGCTAACATTTAATATCTCAGCAATATATAGTTAAATATCAGACAGATGTCACTGACAGTAGCTCCGAACTGTCTGCCCTGGGGGTCATGCTGTATGTAACATAGGTAGGTGCCACATACTAGCAACAGACGCCGGTATATATACTTAGGGGGTACAAGACACACTTGGTACCAATCAGTGAATCTTCATTCAGGGCCACAATGGAGGTTCATTGGTTGTTGAGATGTGGCAAGTAATAACATGCCACGTGGGTGAGATGTGTCTGCACATGTCCTCACTGCACATGGTCAGCGATGTAACCTACCTCTCATGCTTATTACGCTCTGTTAGATGCGATATGTTAGTGGGCGCTACAGGGATACTGGCACAGGAAGCGGCAGGCAGCTGAGAACAGAACATGTTATCTAACATGAAACTTAACACAACCTCCGGCTGAGTATCAGACCGTAATGCAGGTTTTCCCCACCGATGTGTGAGACAGGCTCGTTCGACATTGAAATCGGGAATGTTTCTTTAAACGTGACATTTGATTCTGAGGAAGTCCGTCTGGAAGGTGAGTAACTACATACATACGGTACAACAGACTACTTGCACTGACACAGTGACACATGTATGTAGGCTGTTGTTGTCAGGTGTATGGGAAATGCAGTTAAGTAAGTACAGTCTGTCATTCCACGCACCGTCAGCGGAACTGTGTTAATATCGCGTTGCCTTCGCTTTTTATCGCTGAAACTGAAGTGCCTTCTATACTATGTAGCCAAAGTCCCAAGGGTACTTTTCGGAAACTGCAAGCAGCACATCTTATTAAATAGCCAAGACCTTGTAAATCAGGGAACGTATGCTGTTCACGTTGAGTCAAAGTGCACCGTTTTGTACTAAGACACCAGATTTGGTCCAGTCTGTGACGGCTGGTCCCAGCTTTATATATTGGGCGTGTACTTGTGTGATGCTTCATGTCCCACTACACCGTGACTTGTACCTGTGTGATGTGTCACGTCCTTCTATACTGTGACTTGTACATCTTGATGTGTCACGTCCTTTTACACTGTGACTTGTACCTCACACACTACACGTCTCTTTACAGTATGACTTGTACCTGTGTGTGCACATGTATGATGTGTCATGTTCTGCTACACAGTGACTTGTCCTTCTGTGGTGTCTCATGACCTGCTACACTGTAACTTGTACCTCTGTGATCTGTCACGTTCTTTTACACCGTGGCTTTTACTTCTATGGTTTGTCATGCTATACTTCACAGTGACTTGTCCTTCTATGGTGTCTCATGACCTGCTACACTGTAACTTGTACCTCTGTGATCTGTCACGTCCTTTTACACCGTGGCTTTTACTTCTATGGAGTGTCATGTCCTACTACACACTGACTTCTATGATGTGTCATACCTGCTATACTGTGATCTGTACCCCTGTGGTGCATCATGTCCCACTACACCGTGACTTGTACGTCTTTCACGTGTCACGTCCGTTTACTTTTCATGTGTCACGGCTTGTACTTTTGGGATGACCCATGAAAGTCTGGGTTAGGACATTTGTCTTCAGTAACCCATACTTGTTGTAAGAGGCGACTAACGGGATCGGGTGATCAGACTGACTAACTTGGTTGACATGTGTTATCGGTTCCCAGTTGCCCAGATTGGTGCTGTTGATCACTGGATTGTCTAGTCCGGACTCGACTATTATATAAACTCACTCACTCACTTCTGCGATGTGTTATCTACTATACTTTCTACTTAGCCGTACTTTCTTGATGTGTTATGACCTTATTTTCTTCTGTAATCTGTTATGTCTTACTTCTCAGTGACTTATGCCACACTGTGACGTGTACTGCGTCGTTTCCAGCTACACGCTCATGTGCAGGTAATGCATTAATGGAAGAAGTGGCTGTAAAATATCGTCTCGGTTTGCAACACCATTCTTCCTCAAAGACGGCATAACATGTTTGTTTCGTTGCACGAAGTCAGACTACAGGTTTATGGCGGACGGGTCCGAATAGTAGAATGTTGACAAGCACTTGATGATATGCGAGCAACGACCAACGCGCCCAGATCCAAGCATTCAACCAAGTCGGGAGCTATTCCACAACTTGTCTTGAACGCGTATTCTCCACAAGAGCTGGAAAGTTCACACTATTAAGCAATACGGTGTTGTTTTGTAGAGTCTTTGAACGGCATTGACGTTTGCAGGAATCATGACCACTAAGCCTCTGATAGGATTGTATTCAGCGAAGCGTGACCTCAAAGATCGCAGAGAAGGACGTTAAGAAAACC
This sequence comes from Haliotis asinina, assembly GCF_037392515.1. NCBI lineage: Eukaryota > Metazoa > Mollusca > Gastropoda > Lepetellida > Haliotidae > Haliotis > Haliotis asinina. The sequence continues at coordinate 65,911,941 of NC_090281.1, read as the reverse complement.
ACTCTAAAAATCCAAATTTCTTGTGTTATGATAGAATAACACGTTGCTTTATCTCGCAGTGATACACATGAAGACGAGATGTTATGGTGTGACCTTCTTTAATTAAGGAATGTGGCGCCTCGGAGTGTATTCTTACTCCTTCATCACCTGGGGAGGAAGAACTTCGTGTTCTTCAAATAAAAAAGTTGGCATCCATAAATTCTTGCCTCAATATTGTTTGTGTATTTAGATACAGCCGATGACCAACATTGTACGGTCTGATGTTACTCTTTCCAAATTAGTAGAAAATTTCGTCAGGAAGATCTGACACGCGCACACATTTACGGGAAAGGTTTCAGACGCTTGTGTCCACAGCCTTGCACATTTCAGCATCTTGTGTCGATTGTTAACCACAGCTGTCAATTTTCCGCCCTCACACAGATTACCACCTCGTCACCTACAAACACATAGCTCGTCCACCCTGCTTCAATTATGTCAGTCTTGATGAATCCCTCGACTGACATTGTTAGGTTAATTTGCCCATATAACCGATAGGTCGGGGTTTGGGACCAGAGTGCGCGTCTTCCATCGGATCGAGTGTGGGACTTTGCCGATGTAGCGTATTAACAGCTGTTGTGATGGAAATAGAGCAGGTCTCCCTCTCAACCCTCTGTAACACCGCACTTCATATGCCTAGGACTGCCATATGCTGAAACTTCATTTAACGACCAAATGCATTTGAACCCTGTGGAAAATAATTTACTGTTTTAAAAAGAAATTGAGTAAACCCGTGTTCTTCCTGGCAGATAAAGCTCTTACGTGGCTGTTTGGATACCTTGTGGCATGTGAGTTCTAACTGGACAGATGGTGGTAGGTTGAGTCCTGTCTGGATAATTTGTGGCAAGTGAGTCTTACCTGAATAGTTGGTGGCAGGCGCAATCCACCCTGGAAAATTTGTGGCAGGTGAGTCTTACCTGGATATATGGTGGCAGGTGGAATCTTAACTAGATAGTTGGTGGCAGGTAGTGTCCTGCCTGGATTGTTGGTGGCAGGTGGTGTCCTACCTGGATAGTTGGTGGCAGGTGGGTTCCTACCTGGATAGTTTGGTGGCAGGTGGAGTCCTACCTGGATAGTTTGGTGGCAGGTTGGGTTCTACACGGATGGTTGAAGGCAGGTGGGTTCCTACCTGGATAGTTGGTAGCAGGTTGGATTCTACACGGATAGTTGAAGGCAGGTGGGTTCCTGCCTGGATAGTCGGCGGCAGGTTGGGTTTTACACGGATAGTTGAAGGCAGGTGAGTTCCTATCTGGATAGTTGGTGTAGATCTACTCCTACCTAGAAGGAGGAGTCCCGACTTAAATCGTACTTGAATAGTTATGACATGCTACCCGTACTGCTTGATTTAAGTGATGACAGGTAGTTTCCCAACTGTTTCGGTCTTTATAGTTTAATACACCGGAGAATGCAGGGTGTGTTAGAATCGATGACACACAGAATATATTTCTATACCCGATGGTCAGTAATGTACAGGTAAAATGGGTTTCTGTTACACGAGGGAGGTAATTTCTTTGCTCTATCTCAGAGTTACTTGAAATAATGAATATATCGTTCATAATTATGTAAGCCCATTTACCTTCAACGTCAGCAGCTTACCCATGGTTCAGTGGACAAGTAAGTATAATGAAGTATTTCGAGAATTATCGGAGTAACAGATGTTATCACTCATATCTGCGTTGTACACTTGAATGCACTATTAATTGGACTGTGTTGTATTTGTGGTGTCAGGAGACTGAACCGTTCTAGGTAAGGTCCGTGTTACAGTTCTGTATTTGATCTGTCTGGAGACTGAACCATTCTTGATGGTAGGGTCTGTGTTGGAGTTGTATTTGTGGTGTCAGGAGACTAAACCGTTTTGTAGGTAAGGTCTGTGTTGGAGTTGTGTTTGTGGTGTCAGGAGACTAAACCGTTTTGTAGGTAAGGTCTGCGTTGGAGTTGTATTTGTGGTGTTGGGAGACTGAACCGTGCTTGAAGGTAGGGTCTGTGTTGGAGTTGTATTTGTGGTGTCAGGAGACTAAACCGTTTTGTAGGTAAGGTCTGTGTTGGAGTTGTATTTGTGGTGTCAGGAGACTTAACCGTTTTGTAGGTAAGGTCCCAGTTACAGTTTCGTATTTGTGCTGCAGGGGACTGAACCGTTCTTGTATGTATGATCTGCGTTAAAGTTTTGCATTTGTGGTGCCAGGAGACTGAACAGTTTTTGTAGGTAAAATATGTGTTGCAGTTCTATATTTGTGCTGTAACCACAATCAGTTCCATCATCTACACTTCTAGTTGTAACAATTTGTCATACATTTGATTTGCATAATCTTACAATATTAAAGTTTTTCGAAGCGTGTGACATGGGTTTTCACCAGTGTTTTGTTATCCGCAGTGTATGAACTGAAAGATATTGATATATTCAGTAGCACATGCTTTGCTGGATGCAGCACTTACCGGATTATTTCCACCTTAATAATTCACAGTGAATTACCACGCATTATATTAATATTTTCCATATGCCACAAGTGATGCATATAAAAAATCTAGGATAAATCCGTGGTATTTTCAAAACATTATTAATGCGGTGAGAACATATCTACGTAAGTGTAGTGGGGCCACTGTGAAAAATGTTTTTGGTGTCACTATCTCCTACGAAGGACTTATTTTCTCCTACGGAGGAGTTATGAACTATTACGTCCTACGTGGGAGATACTATGACCTACGTAGAAGATAGTATGTCTTACGCTTGGAGATATTAAGTCCTGGGACTAAAAAACATTTTCATCGTGGTCATAGACTAAGGCTTAGTCTATATATTTATATTTATATTTATATTATATGAATATATATTTTTGACAGTGACAAACAAACCCATTTTAATTGAAAAGGAATCCTAAGACCTGAACCTGAGAAAATCTAGACTTGCTTCATTTAACAAGCAATTGCAGAAAGCAAAATAATGTGGTTCAGGGACTGTGAGACAGACAACCGTGGCCCTAAAACGCTTCCGTGCATATCAACTAAATGATGAATACAATGCAGCTTTTATTGTTTTCCTCACTGCCTGATGTTCGACTCATCTAAGTTCGACATATGGCGTTTGACTGCACAACAATTTAACGAAATACACAGTAACAGAACCATTGTGGAAATTACGACCTTTTAATGTAGCAGGTTTTATATACCGTTTTGAATGGTGTCATTATTTTACCCTTGGTATACGCAACGGTACATTTGCTAACAGGAATGCATGTTGAGTGCAACTTTTAAAACAGCCTTAGCACTGTTATCAGTTGAACATAACTCCAGCGAGTAACCACTACCAGTATGATATTTCTACCAATTACGTGAAATGTGGATTTCTTGGTTTGAATGACTTGTATGATAAATGTACGCAATTTGGTAATTTTCCTGTCATACCAAAGGGCATATTCGTCCTGCTGAAACATACATCGCACATCGTTTACATCAATGCAATATACGCGTGTCAGTTTTTAATATATCTAATATGTCATCATTCAGATCTAAATGTTTTTCAGTCTTTTTTTCATCCTATTACACAAGTTAATCAAATCAGTGCACAGCTGATGAATGTTAACATGTGTCAGGACGGCCTGACGTTTGTTGGTCATACACGTATATATATTGTTCACGCGCTGACGAAGAATGATTGTTGCATATTAGAATGTAGAGCAATATGTGGAATATATGAGCAACATTCATTTGTAATTTCAAATCTTTTTTTTTCAGTTACATTACATTTTTTACATTGTTGTAAATAAAATAAACTGTCAATTTCAGGTGTGCCTTTGGGTGTAATCTAGATGATGGGGGAGAATCGGTTGCCCCCGCCGATATTTCTTGGCAGCTTCCTGTGCTGGTTGGTTCTTTGCCACTGTCTTCCGTATGATGCTCCACCCGACCAATCCACCGCCATCTCCCAAAGGTGAGACTTAAGCGTCACATAACCCAAATCAGGAATCGTCATGGGTCTCACATAACTCACGTCAGGGGTTGCCAAAAGCCTCACATAACCCAGTCAGGGATCTCCATGGGCCACACATAACTCAAGTCAGGGGTCGCCAGAAGCCACACATAAGCCAAATGAGGGGTCGCCATAATCCACACATAACTAAACTCAGGGGTCGTCATAATCTACACATAACTCAAGTCAGGGGTCGCCAGAAGCCACACATAAGCCAAATGAGGGGTCGCCATAATCCACACATAACTAAACTCAGAGGTCGCCATAATCTACACATAATTCAAGTCAGGGGTCGCCAGAAGCCACACATAAGCCAAATGAGGGGTCGCCAGAAGCCACACATAAGCCAAATGAGGGGTCGCCATAATCCACACATAACTAAACTCAGAGGTCGCCATAATCTACACATAACTCAAGTCAGGGGTCGCCAGAAGCCACACATAAGCCAAATGAGGGGTCGCCATAATCCACACATAACTAAACTCAGGGGTCGTCATAATCTACACATAATTCAAGTCAGGGGTCGCCAGAAGCCACACATAAGCCAAATGAGGGGTCGCCATAATCCACACATAACTAAACTCAGAGGTCGCCATTATCTACACATAATTCAAGTCAGGGGTCGCCAGAAGCCACACATAAGCCAAATGAGGGGTCGCCATAATCCACACATAACTAAACTCAGGGGTCGCCATTATCTACACATAATTCAAGTCAGGGGTCGCCAGAAGCCACACATAAGCCAAATGAGGGGTCGCCATAATCCACACATAACTAAACTCAGAGGTCGCCATTATCTACACATAATTCAAGTCAGGGGTCGCCAGAAGCCACACATAAGCCAAATGAGGGGTCGCCATAATCCACACATAACTAAACTCAGAGGTCGCCATAATCTACACATAATTCAAGTCAGGGGTCGCCAGAAGCCACACATAAGCCAAATGAGGGGTCGCCAGAAGCCACACATAAGCCAAATGAGGGGTCGCCATAATCCACACATAACTAAACTCAGAGGTCGCCATAATCTACACATAACTCAAGTCAGGGGTCGCCAGAAGCCACACATAAGCCAAATGAGGGGTCGCCATAATCCACACATAACTAAACTCAGAGGTCGCCATTATCTACACATAACTCAAGTCAGGGGTCGCCAGAAGCCACACATAAGCCAAATGAGGGGTCGCCATAATCCACACATAACTAAACTCAGAGGTCGCCATTATCTACACATAACTCAAGTCAGGGGTCGCCAGAAGCCACACATAAGCCAAATGAGGGGTCGCCATAATCCACACATAACTAAACTCAGAGGTCGCCATAATCTACACATAACTCAACGTAATGGTTGCCAAAAGCGTCATATAAACCAAGTAAGACGTCGTCATGAGCTTCACAGAACTCAAGTCAGGGATCGCCACGATCGTCACATAACTCAACTCATGCGTATGGAATCATCACTATCCGATGGTGATTCATGAACACATATACATGACATACTCCAAGTCGGAATTGTGTAATTTACTTTGTTTTCAGTGGTCTATCGCATTTTTCTACTTCCTATAAGTGTTTTATGAACGTAACACTAGAAAATGTTGAGGGATAACATGAAAATACATTTATATGTTCAGTTCTCGTGAACATCAATATGATTACAATTCTCTCCTATATTATTTATTGCACGGAGGCGTGAGCATTGCCGTGCTATAAAATATACGTATAAACCACAAATACAGCGGACACGCAACAGTACACGCAATAAGCAGACAGTGACTAACATCACCACTATGGCCATCTGTGTGAGCACCGGTACAAACTCCAGCAATGCATGTACATTTGTGCAGCAAGCCTTGTACATCGATGACTGTAGTGAGGGTCTTTATGGAAATGTGATAATAAAATTATAGAATAAAGAGGAATTAATGCGTTGTTTAATATGTTATCACCATGTAGTGCAATTAAATGTTTTACACAGCCGTAGAACACACCATGTAAACATTTCCATATAAACTGGATAAATACAAAAACACGCGGCTGTAGTGAAAGGTACGCTAGCAACGACTGGACCGGTCGTGTTTAAGTTTTCATTTTCTTAATCACAGGTGTCATGATGCACCTACCAAATGCAGTTGGAAAAGAAATGGCCATCATATTACAACTAACTGTACAACTCGATGTAGCTGATCGTATCTTTTCAACTTCCGGATATGTCTGTGATACTCAACATTCCTGGGAGGTCTGTCAGGAACGAAATATATGTCATGATGTATGTGTCATAATTTGTCTACACTAGCAGATTGCTTGATTATGTTACAGACATATGTTACATTTGATAGCCTGCTAAAAATACTGAGGCACTGCAATATCACATACAGATTAGATAATGGAACGTGTTTTGATGCGTTAGGATGGCAACGAGTTGTTTCAGATCAGGTACTGCTCCTCTGCATTTGGAGACAGGCAGATATTCGAATCTGAAAGTGAATGAGAGGGCATGTTTATAGTGCAGTGAGTGTTGATGATGAAAGACATGTTCTGTTTTACTGCCCTCTGTATGATGATATGATGCTTTGCGTGAAAGTTTGGAAATGTCTGTTTTAGCTATCCCTACTTCTTAGATCTCTGTGATAATGATAAATTAGTTTTACTTTTTAAATTCCATGAATATTTCAGTGCCAAAACCCGCTTTTATATTTTACAAGGAAGAAAACATATTTTATATGGATAGATTTTATACTGTATTTAACTATACCTTTTATTTTGCATCTTTTTAGTGTTTATAATGCATTATAGGCTCTCATCACCCTTAAAGGGTGGCTCACTTTACGTTATATCTTATAAGCATGTTAATATGTGTGTCAGCTGTGAGGTTAGACTAAAGTAGAATATCCGTCTGTCTGTCTGTCTGTTATGTCAGCTTGTAAAGGACACATCTCCACTACTGTGTGTACTGTTCCAAGACCGCAGCATGCGCACATCAGTTAATGGCTGTGTATACACATGTCAGCTGTTTGTGTGTGTACGATACCAACATGGTCAATAAACACAATCGCTTTGCAAAGGTCAACACCACAAAGTCTACAACATATGGTCTTTCAGTGGTGGCAGCAGGTGGGCGAGGCGATATCAAAATATTTTGAAAATATTACACAGTTTTGGATCACAATTCATAATTTGTATATTAATCTATTCTTTCAAAGGCTAGCACCTACCACCTCTGTATTCCAGATTACTCTCGGTACCCTTAGACTGAAAAACGGTTTTCTATGGGCGATCACCAGACGACATTAAATGGAGTTTATGATTATATGACTTGGTGACTGTTCGACCTGTAATTGTACGACACGATGACTGTGTGATCTGTGATTATATGAAATGATGACGGTGTGGTCTGCGATTATGTGACATGATGTCGTTGTGATCTGTGATTATATGAAATGATGACAGTGTGGTCTGCGATTATATGACATGATATTGTTGTGATCTGTGATTATATGACATGATGTCGTTGTGGTCTGCGATTATATGACATGATGACGGTCTAGTCTGCGATTATATGACATGATGTCGTTGTGGTCTGCGATTATATGACATGATGACGGTGTTGTGTTTGATTATGTGACATGTTCTATGGTCTCTCTCACTCTCTGTCTCTTTCTGTCTCTTTCTGTCACTGAGTGTCGTACACACACGTGCTCATACATGTGGATGTTTAAACATATTTATAGAATAAAATGGGATTGGGGAGCAAGCTTAGCGCTTGCGTTAACTCTGCTCTCATACAACATACGATGCAAAATAAAATGAAAGATGAGACGTCATCGATATAGATGAATGTGTGTGTGTCTGTGTGTGTGTCTGTGTGTGTGTCTGTGTAATGTATATGTATAACATATGTACATACATATTACATCATTACATATATGTTGTTATATACATATACATCAAAATACACTAAGTAAACATATAAAGTAACGGTTTTGTGTGTCTAACAAGCCATATACAAAAATATTAATCACTTATGGGAAGGTATTTTTAAAGAGCTAATTTATTTTTCTGTTATGACAATTAAAAGCGCAGTGTGCGAATGATTGTCCCTGTGGGAGATCACTATGTAGTATTGACCTGTGATGTGTCATTATATAACATGCTGACTGTATATCTGTTGCCTGTGATTATATGACATGATGCATGTTAGGGTTTTCATGTACAAACCTTAGTACTCCACAGGCAGCTTACGTTATCCGAGGGAGTTTGTGGTGCGCCGCTGAACAGCTTCGAGTTGGATACAAGAGACGCCATAGAAATCCATTATTTTTAATACATATATTCATAGAACTGCTAGGGTGCGCATGTAGCAAATCGCACAGATGCCGACGCATGTATATACAAATTTCAGAGAATATATGCCGTGCACATAACCCTCTGGGTGTATTCCACGTAGAAACAGAGCTGAAGGGATTGGTTCAAACGAAATAAAAAGACCACACTTTGTCGCAATCAATGACTTTGGCAGTTTCTGTTTAGTGAGTTACTATTATTAACCGCAATACTTGGTACTTCGGACATATATTTTGCATGAAGTTTACTCTGAAGACAACTCGAAACTCTGATAGATAAGCCTGGCGCTCTGAACGTTTTTCTAAATGATCCTATCAGGAAACCCCCCATCTGTTCACAGTCGTCAGTCCACACATATAACAACGAACTGACATTGTAGCCGACATTGTAGCCATCCATATTTGTGATCAATAACTTTCTCTATCCATGAGGTAGTTTGTGTGACCTACATCAGTTTACGGAAAGAATACAATAACATTACAGCACTGCATCACCTCCCGATATAGATTATCAGGAGTGATTGACTACGGGGTCGATGATTAATAAGCAGATAACTGAACTGGTGTTAACGCAAGGTTAATAACATTACCATATGGAGCTATTATGAAAGCCAGACAGGCATAATTGCCCGTTTAATTGTGGTATCAAGATTGCGCCATTATTGTATAGCATGCTGCATGTGCAAGGTCGGTTCAAGATCTTTTTATTTCTAGTGAATCTGGCAACCATATCAGATCGGGGTGAATACTTGGGAGACACATAGACTGATGGCAGTGACCGTACCGCTGGGGACTTTCAATATGTAATAGTTAGTCGATATAGTGAACAGTTGCAGAATTTACACCACGGCTGAAGGTATGCTGTCTGTACTGCGGTAGGGGACGAGGCTTTACTCCTGTAACAGATGGCTGAATGAACGCTCCACAGCGGGCTGGTACTGTTCTGACAGACACTCCACAGCTAGGCTGATATAGGTGTTCCAGGCGAGCGTTGAATGGAGAATACTACGGCACAGCTGACTGAGACAGCAATTCGAGGCGGGACCTCGTCAGCTTTGTTTTCATATTAGACGAACTATTTGGACTTAGGGTAAGGTGAAGAGGTGATAGACAGGCTCTCGTTCACTGTGTGTCTTCTGGATCTTTGGATCTTCTTTCATTCATGGCTGATTTGGTTCCCGGATACGTTAAAACCCCATAATAAGTTATAGCTGTCTGGCAACCAGAGCGGAAGGTGCTTCCCCTTCCGTTTATTCCACAAGCACTCGGAACTAGTACCGGAACATACACACAGATGATGACTCCAATCTTCAGCACCAGCATCCTAGCCCTCTGTTGCAGCGGGGCCTTCGGGATAACACCTAACCATGATGAATTTGTCGCAAACCCATCTCTTCTCTCGTAAGCATTGTGTATCAATATTTTTGCATGATGTGAATTAATCCAACTTTTGAACTGCTGCAGAGTTAGCACATATCGGTATATGTATAATTGCTTCAATGTAGGCCCGATGTTACTTTCTTTCTAAATGTACGTTTGTGTTCACATCTTCCTAACTTTCTCATTCGATGTCTGCTGGAAAGACATCCAGAAGATGTCTGGAATTCGTGGGGAAACCCACATAACCGGATAACTCTGTGAGAAAACATTTTAACTAAGCAATGTGTTAGACATGGACCGACATTGTATGTACGTGATAAGTACACTGTGATATGTTCATGTACAAATATTATCATTTGTCGTTTACCCTTTCCCGGGTTGAAATGGAACATATCTGTCTTAAACACTACCCTAGTCCCGACACTCCGAGAGTAATTGATGGTCGAGGCAGGCAGGAATCAGTGAATACCATTATGTATATACGATGGTACATAGCCTTAAACCTGATTTGTCACTTTACATGTCTAATATACATAAAATCGTGTTATCTACTCAGCAACAGATTATCATTATCTCCAGTGCACTCAGTGCACTATTAATCTTAGTTAATGATATAAATAACAATAATAACTGGCCGTCAGTGAAATGTGTGAAACACGCCGGCATTCCATAGTAATCAGCTGGCATAGGAATATGTTCATAAAGTCCTTCACCTTTCATTAATGTAGTTTCATACACACGCACGCACGCACACACGCACGCATACGCACACGCACACATACACACATACGCGCACTTTTCTCCAATAAAGCTTTCCTTACACTTGTTAATGTATTTTTAAGCTCCTCTCTATTTTAACAAAATCAAATCAGGTCTCTCTGTGTTAGTTGTTCAATTTCCATCGATCCGTTCTTGTCCTGCTTAATGCGTTCCTTTTCATGAAGCTACTGCCATGCGGACAGTCTAAAGGGTCGTGTTTCTTGCATCTTTCTATAAAGCTCGCTTTTTCATTTTCATTTACAAATTGCAGTCATTTTGGATATCATTTTCACAATGCATCAGATGAAAACCCACTCCTCTAAAACTGCCTGCGTTGTTGCAAAGTTAATTAATCATCCTCCAAAACATGCTATCAGTCACCTTCCTAGTGTGTATGTTTAGGACGGTGAATGCTGTGGTAACAGTATCCCCGGAACACCTGATTACACAGCCATGGCAAGACCCGTTTATTGATGGTCGGCAATGTCCTTATAATTACATTCACACAAGTGTGAGATACATCACCTGGGGGCAGACATATGGGCATATTGTTAGCGAAGAGCTGCAATGAGCACATCATTGAGTAACAATATTACAGTTTCAGTGACAACATGGAAGAGCTATGTATTTTGTTACTTTAAATTTTCTGGTGTTACCATTTGTTATCCATACAGGTGCACACCAGTGGCATGCGCGTGGGCGTTCGAACACGCGTACGTGCGTGTGTACGTGTATGTTCGTCAGACCAGAGCTACACGGTGTTGTGTGTATGGAGCTATGCCGGCAGTGCCAGGTTAGCACCTACACGTGTCTGTACAACGTAGATGACGCACCTACATCTTTGTGTCTGTCTTAGGTATGCCATTCTGTCCTGTAAGCGATTCATCTATTTGGCATCAGCACTTTATGAAATATTCACGTTATTGAGTGAGTGAGTGAGTGAGTGAGTGAGTGAGTTTGGCTTTACGTCGCTTTTAGCTACATTCCAGCAATATCCCGGAAATCCGAAATGGGCTTCACACTGACGTAAGATACTTGGCGTGATGAGAAAATGTCCTCCGTATATGGGGAGTAGGTTAAGAGGTCAGTGAACTGGTTTTCGTATGCCTGATGGGGTGAGTGATAATATCCGTTGTCTGTAGTTTATGACTTTGTATATTATACATCTGCATCTAAGCATATGGTATTGAAAATATAAATACCGTTTCACAGCTTTGAGGTCATAGCATGAATATTTATCAGAACCTTTTGTTCAAATTAGTTTCTGACGTCAACCAAATAGATAGCAACTAGCGCAGTCCATACGCATGTACACTTTCTACACTTCAACGTACCGCAAATAGTCTTGTTTTCATTCCAGTAATTTCTTGTATACACATTTCAAGTGAGAGGATCGATATTTTTCATCCAGCTGTATTGTGTATCAGCATCTCCTCCAATATGAAGTCTATATACCTACATCCTTGGCTGTCCCTCTGTGCTCCCTAGTTGAGATTATTGTAGTTACAGGTAGAACCCCTTCGTCCCTAGGACTATCTCACAAATAACCCCCTACAGACGCAGGCCACCGTTCATTACTTAATCAATGTTTATATCTTGGTCCATACAAGAGAGTGTGTACACACAGCATGCAGACGGGATAGATCCTAGGGCGCCCAGTGCCTGTACACGAGTAAAACAGTGTTTAAACAATTTACCGTTGGTACCGTTGGTATCCTGATGATCATTGTGGTCAAAAAATAAATGGACTTTTTTGATAAAACAACAATAGGCGTCACAGACCATATTGTAGGCACATCATTCCCAAGGACGCGGTGTAGGCGAGCACCTGATTTACCATTCAGTCCAAGAGCAGAGCTGCGATCCTTCGTGGGGTCATATCTAGTACCCGATGTTTTCACGCAAGCTAACCCAGTATGGTGGGTAATTACACGGTAATGAAGGGTAAATGCGGTTACTGATACAGCAAGGAATGTCTTGGATGAAAGTCCCCGGGCTCCTTTTCATAATATTTTATGATTAGAATTTTCTGTAAAATTTACTCATTTCAGAAACTATATTTTAGCCAAGGAGTTGTTCACATGGATTCTGATCTACATCTCCAACAGCGGTATTCCATTGCTTCCTGAATAGATGCACATCTAAATATATAGAGGAACATTAGGCTTAAAGGTCAGTCAGGGTAATACAATTACATCGCCCCGCGGCCCTGGCTTTTCATGGGTGCTGCACAAAACCTCTGCTTCACTACTTGGCAGAAAATGGGTGACGTGAAGCTGAAGGTAACATGATCTCTTGGGATACAGAAACATTGTGCAGTCATTAACATCTATCTGGGTCCTCTTTTAAATGCAAATTAGAAATTGTGTGAATTTTTTTATTGGAATGCATGTTATTCACACTTATTGATGTTGATTTCTGAATGCAGCGAGAGCTTTCATCACCCAATTTCCTCAACCATGTATACGTTGTCTAAATGTCAATGGAAGTGTTTGGGATCGTGTTAAGACTTAAAGAAGGAATGTTTAAGGATGTTAATTTCTCTGTTATAATGAATGAGATATCAGTTGAATGAAAGCCCAGACGCGGAGGGGTACGAGGGGATATTAAAAGCTAGTGAGTCTGACTTCTCTCCATGTCCAATATTTCTAAATACTTTCAGTAAACATAAACGGGGCGTCCCTTTAACAAGCGATTGTAGTTTCAAATTGCGTTTTTATGCTTTCTAATGCCTAACTGTGATTGTAGTGGACGTTACATATTGCCAGTTCAAAAATTGTTTCTTCCATATTTTAATCCTGATATATGTGATGCATTTTTGCGGTTTTATTGCACTTTCTTGTGGGGGTGGGGGTGTTACAAGATAAACAGTCAAAGAAGATTGGGATCGTGAGGCTGGAACATAGCAAACTAATTCGCTTGAGGATGACAGATATTATGTAGAACGGCTGCATTTATCTCGTTGTCGTGGTGAGGTTGACTATTTTTTTATAGCCCCTCGTATGTACGTGTGAGAACAAACTAAAGTGATAAGTCATTAAAAAGTTACTTTGCGCTGGTTGGCACCACACTGTACAGATACAAGGAGGACAGGTGATATGCATATGTATAGATGAGCTCAAACTTTCATTGATGAAAGAACCTGCTCCGAAACACCGTGTTTTATAATGAAGAAACTGGCAGCCGTAATGGTCCCTTGCTTGTGTAGCAGGTCTAGATGTCAGCCAAAGACTATTTGTTGCCTTGTATCTATTTCAGAGAGGAGGCCATACGGAAGATCCTGGCTACATACGACGCGAACGTACCACCAAACTTCGAGGAAGGTGAGTATGGTTTTAATTAGTCGGACTAACAGACACTGGTATAAATCTACTCAGCATATCCCATGCAAGTCAGGAATGTTATTAGCACATTTATTGTTAAAAAGACAGAGGGATTGGGCACAAATGCGTCATTTGCGGTCACCTTGTCCTTAAATACAATATTATTAAACATCATGGAAGCATGTATAAATGTATGCACTGTTTTCCTTGGTCCTTGCAGACATTGCTACCCTGGTCACTGTGCAGATATACATCGTCAGCTTCGATTCCATTAGTGAATCGACCATGGTAAGTGTTTTTCGACGTGAGAGAGAGAGAGAGGGAGATGTTATTATAGAGCTCATCACTGACATTAGATGGACATCCTGAGACATTACCTCCAAAATTTATCAAATTCTTGACACCCCCACCCCACCCCAACCCACCCCACCCAAACCGCACAAGCACCGAATGCAGACGATTAAAACGGACATATTAGTCTTATACAACTGAAGACACACAAACGCTGTCAGTGAAGACGTGATCAGCACATGGTATGACAGCTAAGTTTGTTGTCAGTGATTGTCCACGATAAATGGGTTCTGTTTTCACCGTATCTCCTTTAATAACACTGGATCTATTTGATCATTCTTCCTTTGAAAGTCTGTTACCAGCTATTTGGTTTTCTACACGTTGATAATCACACCATTTGTGAACTGCGACAATATCTTTCTTGTAAGTGTCTTCACTGTCGATATGTAAGGTGCAAAATGTGTCGCCACTCTTAAGTCGTTAGGAGAATAACCCACCGAGACACTAGATACTAGAGTTGCGTTATTAGACCTTGAGAATATTGATGTGATAGATCCTCGTTACTCGGATCGAACAAGGCGGAAAGTCTGTTAGTGTGATAGGATAATTGCTCAGGTGGTGGAATCGAATGTCTTGTGTTGTGAACAAAGCCTGATACCTCGTTCAATACATAGCCCCGGGTTGATATAGTAAGTCAGTGATGACCATTAACTTCCTATGAAAGAATAATTACCTTATTTGGCAAACACAGATGTGGTAAATACACAAACAACATTAAACATGTCCTCGTGTCAGCTGTAGAAAACAGAGCAACATATTGTGATTCTTGGGTCACATAAACTCGAGTTTTATAGCTGTGCCCGTCATCATAACCCTTCAAAGTCATTATTACAGTGACAAGCTGTGCATCACGTTTGGTGCTGTTGGGTACACAATGTTACAGCACAATGGATCAGACTAGAAACAACGATAACTCAGATTCATGTTTTTGCACCAACGTACACGTAAGTTAGTACTACAGGCATCGGTACAAACGCAGTAAATTTATTGCAGAAGCATCATTCTAAACCCTCTTTGTTATTAGGGTGTATTCTCCTTTCAGATATTAGTTTTGTATGGTAATGAACAAAAGTGTCTAGACATAGTACATATCCGCTGTCGCCATACTAAACACATAAAATACTGAAACACCATTGTCATATCTTGTATGTGTCGAGCCGCTTAATTATATTCATCTTCTCTATTCGGTCTATCTGTCTTGTCACGTTTCAATTGGATGCTATAACTATTCATGCGAGGGCGTTCTACGACTGACAGATTGCACCCAGTCCCCTCCACCAGTATAAAAGTAATATGTTTAAAACAAATTGAAATACGTTTTATCACTTTACCTGACACTGCACACTTGAACTGAACAAACAACGGTGAATGTCTAGATCTGTTGCTGTCCACGGTGCTTTACCTCAACCCATCCAATTATTCAGTCTTTTTCTCGCAAAAATATCATAACTGTTGTGATAGATATCATGGATGTGGATGTATTTTCTCTCTTGTGTGTCTCTGTCCCATTTGTTCTATTCTGACTGGACCCGTGTGCTGTATACGTGATAGATATCATGGATGTGGATGTATTTTCTCTCTTGTGTGTCTCTGTCCCATTTGTTCTATTCTGACTGGACCCGTGTGCTGTATACGTGATAGATATCATGGATGTGGATGTATTTTCTCTCTTGTGTGTCTCTGTCCCATTTGTTCTAATCTGACTGGACCCGTGTGCTGTATACGTGATAGATATCATGGATGTGGATGTATTTTCTCTCTTGTGTGTCTCTGTCCCATTTGTTCTATTCTGACTGGACCCGTGTGCTGTATACGTGATAGATATCATGGATGTGGATGTATTTTCTCTCTTGTGTGTCTCTGTCCCATTTGTTCTATTCTGACTGGACCCGTGTGCTGTATACGTGATAGATATCATGGATGTGGATGTATTTTCTCTCTTGTGTGTCTCTGTCCCATTTGTTCTATTCTGACTGGACCCGTGTGCTGTATACGTGATAGATATCATGGATGTGGATGTATTTTCTCTCTTGTGTGTCTCTGTCCCATTTGTTCTATTCTGACTGGACCCGTGTGCTGTATACGTGATAGATATCATGGATGTGGATGTATTTTCTCTCTTGTGTGTCTCTGTCCCATTTGTTCTATTCTGACTGGACCCGTGTGCTGTATACGTGATAGATATCATGGATGTGGATGTATTTTCTCTCTTGTGTGTCTCTGTCCCATTTGTTCTATTCTGACTGGACCCGTGTGCTGTATACGTGATAGATATCATGGATGTGGATGTATTTTCTCTCTTGTGTGTCTCTGTCCCATTTGTTCTATTCTGACTGGACCCGTGTGCTGTATACGTGATAGATATCATGGATGTGGATGTATTTTCTCTCTTGTGTGTCTCTGTCCCATTTGTTCTATTCTGACTGGACCCGTGTGCTGTATACGTGATAGATATCATGGATGTGGATGTATTTTCTCTCTTGTGTGTCTCTGTCCCATTTGTTCTATTCTGACTGGACCCGTGTGCTGTATACGTGATAGATATCATGGATGTGGATGTATTTTCTCTCTTGTGTGTCTCTGTCCCATTTGTTCTATTCTGACTGGACCCGTGTGCTGTATACGTGATAGATATCATGGATGTGGATGTATTTTCTCTCTTGTGTGTCTCTGTCCCATTTGTTCTAATCTGACTGGACCCGTGTGCTGTATACGTGATAGATATCATGGATGTGGATGTATTTTCTCTCTTGTGTGTCTCTGTCCCATTTGTTCTATTCTGACTGGACCCGTGTGCTGTATACGTGATAGATATCATGGATGTGGATGTATTTTCTCTCTTGTGTGTCTCTGTCCCATTTGTTCTATTCTGACTGGACCCGTGTGCTGTATACGTGATAGATATCATGGATGTGGATGTATTTTCTCTCTTGTGTGTCTCTGTCCCATTTGTTCTATTCTGACTGGACCCGTGTGCTGTATACGTGATAGATATCATGGATGTGGATGTATTTTCTCTCTTGTGTGTCTCTGTCCCATTTGTTCTATTCTGACTGGACCCGTGTGCTGTATACGTGATATACGCGAAAGTGTGAAATGTATAATTATCATTCATGAAACATGTAAAGGTGTGAAATGTATAATTATCATTCATGAAACATGTGAAAGTGTGAAATGCATAATTATCATTCATGAAACATGTGAAAGTGTGAAATGTATAATTATCATTCATGAAACATGTGAAAGTGTGAAATGTATAATTATCATTCATGAAACATGTAAAGGTGTGAAATGTATAATTATCATTCATGAAATACGAGACAACATGTTTGTTTATCTTCCCTCACACATAAACGTCGCTTTCTGATTGGTTGAGTGTTGTTCTATTATTTTTCAATGTACTCCGCTTACAAGCCAGTAACATTTTCTATGTACCCCGCTAGGAATGCCGAACTCATTTGGTACATCGTGGTGGTAGCTATATATATCGAATAACACTGAATCACGCATGATGTACGGAAAGTACCGATGTTTTGCGGATGCAGTTCGATGGATGGGAGACAGCTCTAAATCTGTTTTTCTTGTCTGCAAACTTTGTACCCGTGCGTCAAACAGTTCAAGATTAACGTTTAGGTGTTTGGTAGCATAAACACGTTCACTGGGCTCTTGAAACCCATGGGTTGATGTACCCTACAGTCTGTATATGTTTCTCTATGTTCCCTGAGCCCGAGTGCACATCAGCCAATGTTCCCCACGTGACCAGTAAACAACTTGTAATATCCCAGTAAGTCCCACATACGTGTGACCTATGAACCCTACTGCTGACACTGAGATGGTATCGTCACTTACAATGAGATAACGCATCCTAAAACAGTTTGGGAAAGCATAAAAAAACTGACAGGTAAAATGCCTGTGTTATTGCCGAGTCATTATTTCATATGCGTGGCTTGTTCCCCCTTGAGTGATCCTTGTAGGATACAGCGGGGCAACCAGTTGTCCTGATGGCAGCCCACAGGGTGGAGGCAGGGTGATTATCTGCCAGGTTATTTGATTATCTGCCATGGTTTAGGTTTTGTGAAACATTGTTATTATCGTAGTGTATAATCTCATATTGTTCTGTGTGATTTTGGAACTTTAACTGATCATACTCATCTGTTCAGAGTGACACAAATATTTCTACATATTACTCGTAGTAATCTCTGTACACATATGAATTTCTTACATGTGTCTACCTCCATTTACCGTTCTATCCATGTGGGACCCTTGTGATTGCAGTGTGAAATTCAATGCATTATGTAGCACCTTCGTGAAAACGTGTTTGTACGTGCCATCGGGCCCGCAGGCCCCGCAAGTGTGTAGATCCCGACGGATCACATCGTCACTTACATTCTCATAACACATGCTTCAAAGTATAGAAAGCATATAAACGACAGACACGGCGGCCATTCATAATCGTATATGTGGAAAAACCATGTCCCATTCCAGTATGATAATAATAATTTATTAATAAATAGAGAAAAGTCTTACAATGCGCTCCACGCATCAAAACATGTTATATGTGCTAACACATTGATTGTTATTATCCCGGATAGCCCAACCTGTCTGTTAGACGCTAGACGGTTATAGTCATATGACTTTATCCAACCGGGTACCCATTTTTTGCAAGATGAACAGAGGCAATTTTGAACAAACTCACTTGCCTAAGGTGAAACTACATGTATCACATGTGTTTCGTTGTGGGGCAGGGCGGAAGTCCTAGAACGTCTCAAGAGTCAAGCTGTCAAACACGGTCACTCAACCAAGACTATCCAAGCTCAACGTTACTTAACTTCAACTGATTCGTGACCTGAGCTCTGTGCACAGGACCACACGCACATATTTATATGTAAATATATATGGATCTGAAATATACATGTAGATGATCACAAGAGACAGCTGTCATCTCACAGAGACATATCTCGTGTAGGTAGAATCTGTCGGGAAATATATAAACGAAATTTCAACTCCAAACTGAAATAGCAAATATTAATATTACATTTGTTTATGTCCGGACCTGTATTTGCCACCGAAGGGAATTAGACCTGTAGAGTTGTTGTGATACATCTATTGCAGGTTTGAACATGGCATTGTGCAAGGGAAACTGTTTCCAATCACATTCTTGAAATTAATCTCTTGTAGCTGTTCCATATGTATGATTTACATGATTGCTATTATTTATCAAATACAGATAGGAAAACACGGAAAAAACACATTCGTTTCATATTACTTTCATTGTAATCTAGCTTAATGTAGTTATTATACAACAGCATGGCATTATTCTTGCAGGATTACTCACTGACAATCTTCCTGCGTCAAACATGGCAAGACACACGTCTGAGATACGGCTCCCTCCCGAATATAGACGCCCTCGAGCTGGACACACGCATCATGTCTCAAGTCTGGGTTCCCGATCTCTTCTTCACCAATGAAAAGAAAGCCGACTTTCATTCTGTCACGGTGCCAAATAAACTCATGCACGTGTACCCTAACGGAACAGTATTGTACAGTGCCAGGTAGGTACAACATCACGCCATCTCCACAATGGTCACCTCCATAAAAGTGGACAAAATATACAGTGTCACAAATAACTTAGTTAAGCACCCCTTGATATATCTCACGTTTGACAAATTCCCGACCTTAACCCTGTGGAGCATATCTGGGACATAGTTGGTCTTCGTTTGCAACAAATGGAACTTGGCCCAATAGGAAGCTGTTTTACAATTGGAATGACGTAGACTGCCCCTTCAGAGTATCAGGAGGCTGACAGGGGTATGAGGAGGAGAGTGCAGGCTATCATACGCTCATATTGAGCTTACACTCTCTATTGACCTTGAATCCCGTAGGACACGCAAAATGGCGTTTTGAATACACACCGTCACAAAGTCAACATTAATCATTCCAGGGTCATATGTGTACAGACGTGGTTTTGTATGAAAACGAGTGGTTTATTGAACCGAGTAATAATCACCATTAACACAACGTGATTTCTAATCATTTAGTCGGTTTTTTTACGAGTCATGGGATCATACGACTCAGAAAAGCCTCATCGTGGTCACCACGAGACGTTTTAGGTATTGAAAACCTATCAATGCAAATGTATGGAGGGTGCTTAAGTAAGTCATTTGTATGTGTGTGAGTGTGTGTGTGTATGTGTGTAATATATTCACACAGGATGTCCCAAATGCCTCTTATGACATGTCCCACACAAAGTTATACAGTGTTGTACAGTATAGGACACAAATGTGTGCACACATATAATGGTCACCTCTCTGAATACGGCAAGGAGGATATGATATACACTGTTGCCCTACATCCAGTTGATAGCAATATCTGATCAATATTTGAGCCCGAGTCACATATCGGCCTTTATTGTTTTATCAATCAAGTGACAAATTGCTTTGACCTTTTCATAAATCAATAGGTCAACTGGTGAGCACTTAGCTGTCAGCGAGTTTTGCTAAATATAGCTATTAGCATGAACTAACCGTCAGCTGGCGAGAGTTTCATACTCTGGCGTACGAGAGAGAAATATTTGGCAAAGATGTTTCATAATGACTTACCAGTCACACATATAATGCACCATTTGCCAAAATACTTGTCAAATGTTGGGCGTGAGATATCTTGAATATCATGATTTTGTTGAGTCGCACCTGTGTGATATGCACCAACAGTATAAAACACGGTCGACTGAGATAGTTGGTGGTACCTGTTAAAAGCAAGTCAAAATGCCAAGATTATCCGCAACAGGAGAGAGAACGAGCCATTGCCATGTGGCAGATGATGATTGCGAGTGAGTAAATTTAGTTTTACACCGCACTCAGCAATATTCCAACTATATGGTGGCGGTCTTTAAATAATCGAGTCTGGGCCATTGATCAACAGCATGAGCATCGATCTGCACATGTCGGAACTG
The DNA here is from genome assembly GCF_037392515.1 of Haliotis asinina. Taxonomy (NCBI): domain Eukaryota; kingdom Metazoa; phylum Mollusca; class Gastropoda; order Lepetellida; family Haliotidae; genus Haliotis; species Haliotis asinina. Next base: position 65,890,836 of record NC_090281.1, on the reverse strand, counting down.
GTGACATGTGGTCACCAAGTCAGCGAGCCTGACCACCCTATCCCGTTGTCTCCTCTTACGACAAACATAGTCGCCTTTTGTGGGAAACATGGATTGCTGAATTCCTATTCTATCCCGGACCTTTACGGGTCTGATGAGATAGAACAGCAATATCACTCGAACCTTTTGTTGACCACAATCAGACCATACATACTGGACGGTCAGACTGGCCAGACTGAAAGACCTGGAGTGGCCAGCCCGGTAGATGACCATCGCGTGATCATTCGTATTTTGCACCAGCGGATGCTCTCAGTAACGTCATCAGTATCACCGGCGATGGGTCAGTGCATCAGCCGGAACTCAGTGCTGTCGGCATCCGGGATTAGTGACTATTTCCGGACATTCGGAATCGTCTACGTTGGGCAAGGAATTTACGGTGCTGGCAACATCGCAGTTGGGTAGTGTTTTGGTATGCCTACACAAAGTTGACTTGTAATTCGAGACCAAAAGACATCTCAACGCACCATGTATATTTTTTGTACGTAGGCTTACTGAAAAAACGACACTGTCGCCATCAACCGTAGCAGTTAGTAATGTAACTATCTACATCTGAGTTGATACAATTGAAACAAAGTTAACGTGTCTTCCGTGGCCATCTTTTGTGCATTTATGTGTGGGTGTTTGTTTGTGTGTGCGTGCGTACTTGCATTAGTATATATGTGTGCGTGTGTGCATCTGCCATACACAGATGACCAGAGAGTAAGTAATTTGGATACTACGTTTGCGGTGTTTTCAGTTTTGTTTACTACTGAAGAAACTTTGGGTATTTGTGAGCCAAATCCAACATAAAACACTATACTTTCAATCGACAGTTTCATTGGACAGTAGATATACCATATTCAAGGGGACACCTCCTTCATCTCGTCCTCTACTACCTTGATCAGGTTAACGACTACCTGACCACACCAACAGCTATTCCCGCCCACTAACTACTCACACACCCGCTTTGCAAGATACATGGAAACAGCCATGTTAATAATACCATCACATACACACAGACATAAACGCATACAGAGTTATACCCAGTTGTTCCAGCTCAACAGTTCTATTCAACTAGATGCTCTGTCCGTGTTGATCACTGGGCACATCAGGAGATATTAATGGGTGCTGGTTTCCCGGCTGAGGCTGCTCCTGTTCGGGTATCATTATGTAAATACGTGTTCCTTATTACTAATCAATACACTCACCTCGTCCATCGATGTTTTCCTTTCCAAGCGGTTCAGTGAAATGACACTAAGAAATACATACAAAGATGGAATTTAATAATAGCAGCACATCATAGAACGTTCAGCTGAATTAACATACAAACCACACATTAGATAGAAGTTGTTTCGTGTTTGATGCAAATACTTGAACTTGCAGAATCTCGATGACGCTGAGTTGCGACATGCAGTTACAAAAATACCCGTTTGATGATCAAGTGTGTTCGATACTTCTGGAAAGTTGTGAGTACTTACTTATCACTTATCACAGTAGGTTATGATTAGGGGAGTTAGTTTCTGGTTGAGCTATGGTGACATTGAACATACCTGTCAATAGTCGCTGTGAAATAAATTATTCACTGAGTTGAAATAAAAAATTATATCTCCAAGATGCCTCCTTAAATATTTCATCCAAACAGTGACGTGTGTTCGTGTTCAAATGAAAACTACCCGTTCAACGACGCATGCTTGCCACAAACGGTGACTATGCTTGTCGTAAGAGGTAACTGACGGGATCGGGTGCTCAGGCACGCTGACTTGGCTGACACAAGCGATCGCTTCCCTAATGCACAAATCGATGCTCATGCTGTTGATCACTTGATTGTCTGTTCCAGACTCAATTATTTACAGACCACTGCCATACAGCTGGAATATTGTGCGGCGTAAAACTGAATTTACTCACTCGCTCAAATGAAAAGTGACACTTATGCATGTTAAGAGCAAGGTGTGTTATAGAACCTACGATATGTTTCAGATAGTTACTCAACCAAGAACGTCATCTTCGCGTGGCACGACAACCCCATTGTCAAAAGAAGCGATCTATCACTACCTCAGTTTGACCTGAATGGCTGGATCACCGACGACTGCACTAAAACATACGTCAGTGGTAGGTGTACCTACGGGCATACAAGGATAGAATATACTTGATATATGTATACAATGATTCGATTGAGCTAAGCGTTAGTACCGTCTTAATATGTCACTGATACCTCTTTTGTCGGGAACTATGCTGAAGATGATAATTTTATGTTTTTATTATGCAACTTCTTTATTTGTGAACGGAGACCTTTCGACATAGATTCTACAGTCGTTAGCATGCAGGTGGTGTTGTTTAGTATAGTGATGTGGGGTTTTTTTTCTGAAATTTTGAATCTAATCTTTGATTAGTCGCTGACTGGAGTCTTCGTAGCTTGCTTGACAACGACGTCACCTGCTTGAAAACTTCACCAGAATCTATATATAGAAACGTCGCCTTTCACGAATAATGAAATTGTATATCCATAAATTTACCATGATTCCTTATTACTTCAACTTCTAAAACGATCATGTAAAACGTGTTGTATATCTAAATCAAGATCATCGGAAGTAATTATAACAGATGTATGCACACTTCATTGTGTATGATAAGTGGGGGCAAAGGACACGTAGCTATTGACATTCAGTGACACTTCACGTGAGGCGTTCTCGCAACAGAGAGCAATTAATGTGTCCAGGTCATCTATAAAACATGTTATATTTGGGATTACACTTTTTCAGTACCGTACATATTGTAGCACTTTAGTTAAGTTCCATCTAGGATTCGAACCCACACCATCAGAGTCAGGCATCTAAACGCACAAAGTCAGCTGCCTAACCTGCGTTACACTTTGTGTACTGGCGACTGGGTGTCTGAATCTGAGGGTGTGTTTCGAATTCCAAATGGATCTGAATACTCCAATATCTACTTTACTAAGAACGTGAAATCCCAAATATAACATCTCTTATGTGTGCATTTGACCTCTTTCTAACTGGAATTGTGTATTTAAAGGTCATCTATAGTTTAAACAAATGCACTTTAAGGCTGGAGATGAAATGTGTAGAGAACATTTACACACATTAATATGACTACTTGAGATGTTCAACGTTTACATCTAAGGACACAAATGCCAAAGGTCCAGGGAACATTGATCAAATCCAGGTGAAGGCAAGAATGAAAAAAACCCCGACAGGACTAAACCATATGGAGGTGGAATTTTATAATTACGTTTGTCAACAATGATAACGCAATAACTTCCCATTTAATCATCACACAGAACAAGTATAAATAACGATACAAGGTCAGCGCAGGATTACACCCAAACCCCCGTTCAGCCAAGTTTCAAATGCCAGAAAGTCACTTGCAAATGTTCTGTTTACAGGCAACTACACGTGTATTCGCGGGGATTTCCAGCTGTCCCGCAATTATGGCTACTACATTGCACAGGTGTATGTCCCAAGCATTCTCATAGTGATCTTGTCCTGGATGTCTTTCTGGTTGGACATTGACGCAACGCCTGCTCGCATTTCATTGGGCCTCCTCACAGTCCTCACCATGACAACACAGAGTTCCGGTGCACGAGCAAACCTTCCACGTGTGTCCTATGTCAAGGCCATAGATGTTTGGATGGCCATGTGCTTGATTTTCGTTTTTGCAGCATTACTGGAGTTTGCTTACGTCAACGTCATGGCGAGGGTGGAACGACGTCGCCAGACCATCAGCGGAAACAGCCGACCGTCGGTGTCGGGCGAGGAACTGGCCCTGGAGGTAAGCAGATGATGTCTTCAGCATGTCACATTCATAAGCTTTGAACAGGTCATTATCGTTTCAGGCATTGATGTATTTGATGTCCTCGTTTTCTAATGGTAGTTGTGAGACTGTTCTTGTTGCGGCATGCTTTATATGCTTTTAAGATCAAGCACTGTGAGCTAAGTCACAATTTTACTCAAAACATGGCTACCATTGGTCTCATTTGCCCTGTCATTCAACAGAGCACAAGGTGTTTGGACGTTGTGGGTACGTTTGGGGTGCTTTTGGGGCAGTCGTGTGATTTTATTAAGCAAAACATAAATCAAAGCCGTAAAGTTCTAAGATGTCTCATTATTTGTAGAATTGGAATGTTGGAATTTCTTTGTATGTTAAAACCTTTCATATACCTGTAACTTCACTGAACGTGAAATAATGTGAACGTTACACCATAATTCGAGAACATATAAGTAGCGTTTATCCTCTAGAGATAACACTTACCATGGGTTAGTTTCTAGGGGTAGTTTTTTGCCGGACTTACAATACTGCTTCTAAGCGAGCCTTCGTTAAGTTTGTAATATACGTGTGGGCTTTCGATAACTTTGTTCCATGTATTCATTCGTCCTGAATTAGAGATAGATCGTATAATTGTTTTCTTGTTTTGTCATTTCAGCTAGAAAAACAGAACGGCGCACGAGGGCGAGGGCGTCTTGGGCTGTCAAAGGTTTCAATGATGAGACAAAAGGCACGCTTAATGGACAAAATATCTCGGTATCTCTTCCCCGGGGTGTTCCTGGCCTTCAACATCATCTACTGGCTGGTGTACATGCTGTGGGATAACTCCAATGGCGACTAGTGTTGCCGTCGAAGGTGTAAAGGTTACCTCCCTTTGAATGATTCGGCTGAATGTGGAAGTCTTTGGAATACACCATTATACATCGTCATGGACGATCAGTGGCAGCCGTTTCTCACCCTGGAACATAGAAGTGCAATGATAGGCCACCTAGTGAAGCAATATGTGTGAGAATCGACTCTTGAGGACGTGCAGGTAGTGGTGCGCAACCTGAATCGACATGTGTGCTCGAGTTATCTCCCATTGTGTGATTTCGCAGAGGTTGTGAACAGTCCAGAGGGCTCTCAGTGTTAAACACACGGTTAGAGGTGGCATAAGGTATCCACGCTTAGGGGAATATTGCAACATATTCCCGTATGCATTTCTGTGATGTTTCTTCTTTGGAAGGGTTTCGAATTTAATCATACGTTGATGGAGATTACCGTTTTATGAAGTTTATCTTTGTTGGGTTGAATTATTTCTTACAGAGAATACAATGCACGAGGAGACAACATGCTTGTGATGTTTATACACGTGTATCACACCGTGACGCATTTTGTCTTAGATCACGTTTTTCTGCGACTTCAATTCAGAACATGGGAAGGAAAGATATGAAGTTTTAAAGATATGAAGTTCAACAGTAGGTCCTTTGTATTTACCCAATACATCGCCCAATGTCACTGACACATTTTTCTACTGAAAACGTTTATCTTTGTTGGGTTGAATTATTTCTTACAGAGAATACAATGCACGAGGAGACAACATGCTTGTGATGTTTATACACGTGTATCACACCGTGACGCCTTTGTCATAGATCACGTTTTTCTGCGACTTCAATTCAGAACATGGGAAGGAAAGATATGAAGTTTTAAAGATATGAAGTTCAACAGTAGGTCCTTTGTATTTACCCAATACATCGCCCAATGTCACTGACACATTTTTCTACTGAAAATGTTTATCTTTGTTGGGTTGAATTATTTCTTACGGAGAATACAATGCACGAGGAGACAACATGCTTGTGATGTTTATACACGTGTATCACACCGTGACGCCTTTGTCATAGATCACGTTTTTCTGCGACTTCAATTCAGAACATGGGAAGGAAAGATATGAAGTTTTAAAGATATGAAGTTCAACAGTAGGTCCTTTGTATTTACCCAATACATCGCCCAATGTCACTGACACATTTTTCTACTGAAAATGTTTATCTTTGTTGGGTTGAATTATTTCTTACGGAGAATACAATGCACGAGGAGACAACATGCTTGTGATGTTTATACACGTGTGTCACACCGTGACGCCTTTGTCATAGATCACGTTCTTCTGCGACTTCAATTCAGAACAAAGGAAGGAAAGATATGAAGTTTTAAAGATATGAAGTTCATCAGAAGGTCCTTTGTATTTACCCATTACAATGCCCATATTCACTGACACATTTTTCTACTTATCTAGCAGGTTGTTTTTCTTCACATCATTGGCCGTTTTCGCTGGAGACACTGCTTCCGGTGTTTGTTTGTGGTTGACTGTCAAGCATGCAGCCATGTTGTTTACGATTTCGGCCATATATTCCTTCTTCCTCGTGCCTCCTCACACACATGAACGTCATTTTCATGTTACTTCAGTTAATTGTAAAACGAAAACTTGTACCATTATTTATTGCATATTTCATGTATTTTTGTAATAAATATTGACGGAATGGTTAGTGTTTTGTATTAAACAAAAAAAGAAGAACGATCGATTTCTTACAACGGCCTGGCACACTTATAGGCGCCTCTTTAGTTGTTGGGTGATGAGTTGACTGTCCTGAAGACCCTGGCACAATCATGTCCAAGAAAGTCCATGCAAGTTTAGATTATGTGGCAAATCTAGATTTCAGCAGATTCTGTAAATGAAGAGAATCTCGGAGCTCCTTTTCATTATATTCCATTTATACTGTACTGTTGTCGAGCGGTATATTACCTCACGATCTCAGATGTCATCTGAGGGTTCATCGACTTTAATCAGAAAAGAAGACATGTCGTTTTCATTGACGTTTTCTCTTTATACACTGAGAGAATATGCATCACTCTTACACAGAAAGAGGTCTCGAGTCAGTTCTTCGTTAATATAAAAGAACAGAGCTCAGTTTTGTTCTTGAACCTATACTTTAGACAAAGTACTGTTGTCTGCCCTGGGTGAACGTGGAATTCATGCAGGTTAAAGTAGGACCCTTACAACCTTTGCTGGTCTCTTAATGGATGTGATATAAGGCTTGGAAACTTTGTGACAAGGGGCCAACCTGCCCAAACGGTTTGGATCGTTTGTCATCATGTTAACGACTAGATTATATAGTAGAGGTTCGAGTGCTTCCGGTCCCAACATATATAGTCTGTTTGCCGTGAAAGCGTACCGATGGGTTTCTCTTTAAACGAAAAAGTAGATCAAATGAAGTGAAATTAAGATTGCAAATACTCATAATTGTACCTTGCCAATTGCACATTTAAATCTCTTTATTCAACTTAGGATAAAAATTGTTTAACAAACAATCATAGCTTCAAATCGCCATTACAGGTTTGTATTACAAGGGGGTAAGCGTAGCAGTTGGAACAGTAAAACAAATGCACGTGCAGTACGTGAGGGGTGTTAACTTAGACGAACCCTACCCAATGTTTCATTTAATGTACATACCCCTTTGTAATGCAAACCTGCAATAGCGATTTGAAACTACGATCGTTTGTTAAACAACTTTTATCCTAAGTTGAATACAATTCTGAGATTTAAGTTTTCAAATGGCAAAGTAAAAGTATGAGGATTCGTAATCTTGACTTCACTATAAAGTGAACGTTTCATCGGTACGTTTTCAGGGCAAACAGACTATAGGTGCGATTATACGAAGTGGATGAGTGAGTGAGTGGTGTACCAGTCGTTGAATGGTAGCAGCTGGGTTTTAGTGGCAGCAGCAATAGTGGTGGTGGTAGTAGTAGCAGTAGTAGTGGTGGTAGTTGCAGTAGTAGTAGCAGCAGCACTAGCAGCAGTAGTAGTAGTAGCGGTGGTCGTAGTACTAGCAGTAGTAGCAGTGGTAGTAGTAGTAATAGTTTTAGTGGCAGTAGTCGTAGTCGTAGTAGTAGTAGTAGTAGCAGTAGTAGTAGTTTTAGTGGCAGTAGTAGTAGTTGGAGCAGCTGCAGCAGCAGTAGTAGTACTATTAGGTATGGTGGATGTTGCAGAGGTTTGCGGTTTTGTTAGTTGTGACACTGAGCAGTATTACTCTGCGATCTGAAGGAAATGAAGTCTTGACCGAACAATCCAGTTTCTGATGTGAAGACCATCGAGGCACTCACATGGGACATGATTATACGCAATCATGGAATCACTCATCGTTTAGTGGCTTCTTACCTGATGAGGATGTGTAAGGGTTCCTTCATATAGAACCAGCTACTACTGTGAAACCAGTTCGGCAAGTTAGTCATAAATACACCAGGGGCAAGGAATGACCTTCTTTTGTTGGAGACATAAAAGGGCGTTAGGGGTCGGTTCATTACCCGGATTGACATTTGGCAGATCTTAGCCTTCCGATTTGAAAGCAAAGTCATGACTTTACCCCTTTCACGTGTCAAAGAACATCGAGCAAAGAGTAATATTAGTCACACAACGATTAAACACTGAGAGAAGCACCTGAGAAAATTGCTGTTTGAGACAAAGTGTTAAAATGTTATGCTGCGTCAGACTGCCAAAGTGGCAAGATGCATGTCCTTTAGAGATATCCCCAAAATTGCTGAAATATAACAATCGACATAAAATCATAGTACATACGTACTCTGTGAGGCCGAAATATACGTGAGTCCCTATTGTTTATGGGATCATCGCGCAACAATGACGTTTAATCTCGAGCAAAAGCGTCCGGCAAAATGAGAATGGGAGACTGTAACGTTTTTTGAAGTTACCGCTGTAAAAGGTCTTGAGTACTTGTTAGCATTTCGCTCTTTGGAAGACAGGCTGCTTATGCAGGTTACAGCAACGTTTCCTTTAAGAAAAGCAACAGACAGTATTATGTATGGCCTCACAACTTGTTCAGTTTGCCACAGCCCAAAACGTTAAGCACCCATGACAGAAGACGGGCCATTGCATGGTTAAAGGATTATGAATTCATAAGAAGCATTGCCCTTCATCGCCAGTCGTCCACCTCTGGACAGACTTCAGGCCACTGGAAGAGTAGAGGACAGACGTCACTCTGGAAACTTAGGAATACACATGTAAAGGCTGGATATTTTGTCTCTGGCCCTTGCACTAGTAACCCAATATCCCTCTCTTTACCAAATATCTGATAAGGTTTGGGGGCTCAAGGCACTGGTGCCATGGGTCCCATAGCAACAGTTTTTTCAGCCAATCCCCAGGGGGTATGTTGTCGCGTGACAGGGGCGAGAGGGAGCGTGGGACCCCCAACCTCGAAATCTTCCTCTTTCTGCCTGTACTGTCTAGGTGACAACAAGCCCTCTGGATTGTGTTTTAGGTAAGAATCTCCAAATTGCTACTAGGTCTTCTGTATTAGGTTCCAATGTATAGTTATGCTGTTAACAAGAAAAGTAATTGTGAGCAGTTTCCAAATTAATAAATTATTAGTTAATTCTGATAAATCAAAATTTAAAAACAAGTGTTGTGGTCACTGTAATCAATTGTTCTTGTTGTGCCAATGTGGCAAAATGTCACTCATCGGTGACTGTCCAAATGTGCACTCGATGGCAAGAACAAATGACATGTACTCCTTGTAAAACACTTCCCTCAGGGAATTAATTTGAGCAAAGCACGTTGTGTGTTTAGAATTGTATATTGTTTATTTGATCTGCTTGTTAAAATTGCTCTAGCTCATTGCTAAATTCAAAATTCCATTTTATTTAATACTTGTTGCGTTAACAGCAGAACTTTTCAGCCATTTTATGCTACAGTAAAAAGCGGCTGTACCATTGTCCCGGTTTCCATTGTTTTCCACTGCGCCCAGTTAAAGTATCACTGTGTCATCTGGAGGTAATTAGTGGCGATCATTATCATGCACTGACCAGTGCTGACCTCTCCACTGAGCAGCAGAGAACTTTGGTAGTGTTCGGCTCTCCTCGGCATTCCTCGGCTCCCTTCCGGCTGCATTACAAAATGGCTGCACCGGATGTAAACAAACCAGGGCCCGTCGTCTGCTTTATGTTTATCTTAACAAAGTAGAAGCCTAGGACAGTCTCATGTAACCTTATCCAGTATATCTGTATATTACTACTGATGTGTAATGGCATATTTGTTACATGATCATTCAGCATGTGAATATTATTGAGTCAAGGTTTCAGCACCATGTGATTTATAGATGCTTTGTGCACTTATCCCTATTTTGAGTTATGGAATCATTTCTTCTCATCTCAAAACTGTGTTTACTTTTCTACACAAGACTATTTTCTCGTTCTCTTCGCGTCTGGCGTTATGCAATCTGATGTTGCCAAAAGCCTTAGCATTAGCTACCAGGCAGCCCTCTCAATTTATTGTGTGAAACACCAATCGCAGATATTTCTTTGGAATTATGTAGTATTTCTACATACCGTTATGTCAGTCATTTTAGGATGTTTCCCCACTTGAGGTGAAAGTGAAGTCACTGTTTATTCAATAATAATATGATGTATCATATTATATGGCCAATAATACACCTGCAAATTGTAGCAATATAAATAATGTAATATCCATTTATTACATCTTATTAATTTATTAATTACAATTAGGTGTTCTTCCTGGGTAACCACCAGTGGCTTACCTACTGGGTGTATCGACGTGCTGTTGGAGCTAGCCTCGTATGGACTAGTTCGATCATCCAACAGGCTGTCATACCCCATCTCCCTTAGCCGCATACATTGTACAGGCCAGGTGTCCTGTCGTGGTTATTGTGACGTACAAATTAAAACCGGTTTATATATATCACAAATGTGTTCGGCATACACATTGCCCCACTTTGTGCGTATATATGTATACTTTTATCCTCCCCGTTGGTCCTGTGAATGTGACTTTCATCCCACCTCAGGTGGGGATCCTATGTACATGCTTTATATCTGTATAACTGTTTTGTGGCTCTTTCTGCCTGTACTGTCTAGGTGACAACAAGCCCTCTGGATTGTGTTTTAGGTTTCACCTGGACTGTGCAGTCAGAATTTGCAGATCCGAGCCACGCCTTTGTTTTAATACATGTTATTGCTGTCCTTTTGTGTTGTGTCATCTTTGACTGGAGGACTTAGCGCAGTAGGCACACTTGCCCATCCCTTTTCATCGTGAGACGTAATTGTTACGCAATCAGAGCAATTCACCAGGTCTTACATTGGCGCCCAACGTGGGGCAAAGTGTCGCAAGCGCTCATAGTACTCCTCAGTGGTCAAAGATATACACTCACTGGCACATAGGACATCATTTTGTATCTATACTCCTACCCTTAGTTACCTCAGCCAACTAAGAATTCTCAATACCTCAACCTCATCTCCAAAGCTTCAGTCAACATGTCCTCACTCACAAACGCTGAGCTCGTGGAAACTATGTTGTCAATGAAAATTGACCCCAAGCGGTCAATTGGAATAATTGGGCTCCCGGAGGGAACCAAAGCGGAGTCGGTTGGGGATGAGTTGTCCCCTTGCTATGGGAAGGTGCGGGTTCTCCAGGTGCTTGATTCCATTTATCAGCTGCACCTAGTGGAGTTCACAAGCCCTCAAGTCCCTCTGAAGCTTGGGGACAGTATACTCATCAGAGAGGAGGAGTATCGTATTATGAAGGGTAACCTTGCTCAGGAAGAATCACCTCTAGAAGACGTTGTGGCCAGAGCAGTAGACCAGGCCCTGGACAAGAAGACAATCCTGATGATGGAGGTGATGAAGACTCAGATGCTGGAACAGTTCCAGCTATTACTTAAACAACTACCATCAGCTACAACCAGCATGGGGTCCAGACAACCGGACCCTTTAACTGCCTCACCTGTTCTGGCGGCAAACAAGGTTACTGCTGCTCACTCAGAGCCCCCAGCCGCTAGCAACTCTAATGCTGCAAGCTCGGGTGCTGGGGTTGTGGGTAGCGGTAGCACTGTACGCCCAGACCCACAGCAGGTGCTGGTGAATTGGGACCGCCCCTCTTCAAGCTTCTTTAGACTAAAGACCTTCTCTGGTACAAGACCCATCAAAGCCGGAGAGGTATCCTTTGAAGAATGGGCCAAACAAGCCAAGATCATGACGGAAGATAATGCCCTCTCCGAGACTGGGAAGCGACAGAGACTCCTTGGCAGCCTCCAGTCTCCAGCCTTCGACATGGCTTTAGGAATAGGAGAGGACAAGACAGCAGTTGAACTTGTCACTTACTTAGGGAAGCTGTATCTAGGGTACAATGATGGAATGACAACACTGAAAGAGTTCTTTGCCATGACACCCAGGCCTGTAGAGAGACCATCGGAGTATCTAATCCGCCTAGAGCTTGAGCTGCAGAAGGTTTTGGCCCATGGAGGGGTTAGAAGAGAGGATGCTAACAGCACACGCCTCCATCAGTTCCGCTCTACCAACAGGAACCAAAGCGTCTATGGCCTGCTGAACTTGAAGTTTCCGAAAGGATCATCCCCAGACCTCCCAGATCTCATCGATGCTGTCAAAGAGGTCGAGATGGATGATGCCATGTTCACGGCGAGTAAGGTTCGGAGTCATGTCCAGAATGCATCACCTGCTCTGGGCTCCTCAGAATATGAAAGCCTCAAAGGTGAACTCAAGGCATTACAATCCATGATGTCTAAGTCCTGCATAACATCTGACTCGAAGACTTCAAACGTTCCAACCTCAAATCCCAGGGACACACGTGTCAAGGGCGGTAGGAGAAATAAAGTCTGGCGTTTTTGCCATAATTGTGGGGACTACAATCATCAGAGACAGGAATGCCAGAATCCAGCGAACCCTGCTTTGGTTTGGGAACGAATGAAGGCCAGGGACGACGAGAGACACAAACGCTCATCCAGAAAGGGGGATTTAAACTCCACCGGGCCTCTGAAACAGTAAAGGGACCAGAGGCCCAAATGACACCAACTCGTCCCAAGACATCCAATGACCACAAGAGACTTGTTGGGCCTGTATGTCTGCGCCAGAATTGTAAGGTCGAGTTGCTGCCTGAAAAGACTATGGAGCTCAGGGGCAAAAATATTTCCCCATACCTAGGGGAAGTTGAGCTTCAAAAACCTGAACCCCATCAACTACCTGCAAAACTTGACATTATTTCAACAGGAGTGGACAATTCTGGCGGCGTAATTATCAAAATTCATAATCGTGGAAAGAAAATCATAACCATTGGATCAGATCAAGTACTAGCTAGGTGTTACACCCGGGTCAAATCCGACCTTCAGAGTGAAACATCGCATGACCTCATTGGCTCACTCGTTGGCCCCGCTTGTGAGTCAAGACTTAGGGTTGAACGAAAACCTTGTACTGGACTGCTGGACAGTGGGTCTCAAGTAACCACCATTTGCCGGTCCTTTTACAAGAAACATCTGTCCCATCTGCCAGTAGAAAGTTTAAAGGACATTCCACTGAAAGTAGATGGTGCCGGAGGTCAACCTGTTCCATATGATGGTTTTATTCGTCTTGCTATGTCACTGCCAAAGGAAGTCGCTGGTACGAATGAGGAGGTACATACCATCGCCTTGGTGTGTCCAGATACCCCCTTCTCCTCGGAAATCCCCATCGTGGTTGGCACCAACACGTTCCGGAGGATAGCGGAAAAATGCCAGAAGCGAAGACATCAGCCCTATTTATGCACCCTGCCAATAAGGAGTGAAGTGGCACACATCTTCAGCAGTATTGTTTCTGATCCTTCCGGACGCCTAGGAACTGTCCGGCTAACTGGAAGGAAGATCATAAACATACCAGCAGGACAGACTATGGAGATTAATGGCATAGCAAGAAAGGTCAATATTCCAACTACTGCACAAACAGTTCTGATTCAGGAAGGCATCAATCATCAACAGTTGTATGGAGACAGTCTTCAAGTCATGAATGCGGTTGTGTCAGTCACAGGGAGTTCCCCAAGAATAAAAGTATTGGTTCACAATGTCTCACCCTGTGATGTAACCATCTCTCCTCGGAAAGCACTGGCTGACTTGTACCTCCCACATGATGTCACCCCCCTTGACTGGGTGTATGACAGCCTGAAGAAGGGAGACACAGCCAAGTCGCCTGTTCACTGCAATGCTATCCAGATGTCCACAGAGAAGTCACCACCAGAACTGAACTTCGACTTTGGTGACTCACCTTTGCCAAAGGAAGACAAGCAAAGGATCATCAGGAGGCTACAGGCTATGAGAGATGTGTTTTCCACTCATGATTATGACATTGGGAAGACGGAGCAGGCCACTCATGCCATTAGACTGACAGACGACTCGCCATTCAGGGAGAGAGCCCGCCCAATACGACCTCAGGACTTTGAAGACTGTCGCCGTCACATACAACAGTCAATAGATGCGGACATCATTCAGCCTTCATCAAGTCCCTTTGCGAGTCCGATAGTCCTCATTCGCAAGAAATCAGGAAAGCTAAGGCTATGTGTGGACTACCGGAAGTTGAATTCTAGGACAATTCGGGATTCATATCCTATTCCGAAAGTAGAAGATCTCTTCGCAGCTCTACACGGATCGGCATGGTTCACCCAGCTGGACGTTAAATCGGCCTTCTATGCTGTCCCGATGGATGAGGAATCAGCAAAGTACACTGCCTTTGTGTGTCCATTTGGACTGTTTGAATACAAGAGAATGAGCATGGGTCTTGTGAACAGCCCCTTGACATTTCAACGCCTGATGGACCGGTGTGTAGGGGACATGAATCTAAAGGAGCTGGTTGTCTATATGGATGATCTCATTGTCTTCGCAGAAGACATCCCCACTCATGAAGATCGACTGTTCCAGACTCTTGCTCGACTTCGTAAGTTTGGCCTCAAGCTGGACCCTGAAAAGTGCAAGTTCTTCCAAACAACTGTCACCCACCTTGGCCATGTATGTTCCAAAGAAGGAATATCACCAGACCCTAACAAAATCAAAGCTGTAAGAGAATGGTCTGTCCCAACCAACATTGGTGAACTGAAAAGCTTCCTTGGATTCGCTGGATACTACCGCCGCTTTGTTGAAGGATTCAGTCGTCTCTGCAAACCATTAAACGCACTGACAGCTGGCTACACTCCAAGGAAGACCATGCTCAAACTCGGAAGAATTCCTGGAAAAAACAACATCACCCTGAAGACTCCTTTCGGGGATAAGTGGACAGGGGAGTGCCAAACAGCTTTTGAGAAGATCAAGGAAAAACTAACCACTCCTCCTGTGTTGGGTTATGCTGACCTGTCTGCCCCTTTTGAACTCCACACTGATGCCAGTGGCACTGGACTTGGAGCTGTCCTCTACCAACAACAGGACGGGAGCCTGAAAGTCATTGCCTATGCAAGCCGAGGTCTTTCCAAAAGTGAGGCAAATTATCCAGCACACAAGCGTGAATTTCTAGCATTGAAGTGGGCCGTTACTGACAAGTTCCATGACTACCTCTATGGCACGGAATTCACAGTTGTAACAGACAATAATCCCCTTACATATGTCCTGAAGTCTGCCAAAGTAGATGCCATGGGATACCGATGGTTAGCAGCCCTAGCAGCCTACAATTTTAACATCAAGTATCGGCCAGGAGCGCAGATGACTGATGCAGATGCTCTAAGCCGCATGCCACAGGAAGCTCAAGAAGAAGATCTGGAGTTTAAACAGGACACTGAAAGAATAGACTGGCTGATTGCTCGGAGCACACCCCTCGATGCTCCAGAACCTGGAGTGGTGGAGTGTTCCTTATGCTCAATCCGGGCCATTCTTCAGTGTCATGGCATTTACACCAATTCAGAGGGTAGGAAGCAAGGGAGTCTCAAGGAAATAACCAGGCAAGAAAAGAAGTGCATGGCATATTCTCAAAATGTTACTGTCTCCAGCACAGAAGAACCTGCTTTAGTGGAAGCACTGTCCTGTTGCAAAAAAGCAGTTCCTGACAGTTTGGCCGAGCCACCTACAGTCCTGGATCGTGCTCAGTCCACAGTGGATTGGAAAAAAGCACAAGGCCTGGATCCAGAAATCAGTCAAATCATATCAGTGATCAAATCAAAGCAGGGACCATGCAGAACAGAGACATCTAAAACCCATCCTGACATGCATGTCTACTTGCGAGAATTTGAGAAGCTCATCATTAAAGATAACATCCTCTATAGAATGGTCACTGATTCCAAGGGTATAGAACGACAACAACTGGTCATCCCCAACCAATATCGCAAAGAGGCAATTCATGGGGTTCATGATCAAGTTGGACATCCCTGCAGCAACAGCACCTTATCCCTTGCTCGCCAGAGGTTCTTCTGGCCATTCATGGCTACCTCCATTCAAACTTATTGTGCAAACTGTGAAAGATGCATCCGGAGGAAAGCCAGGAAGGAAACTGCACCACTGGAAGCCATCTTACCGTCTGTGCCGCTTGAACTAGTCTGCATTGACTACTTATCCATCGAACCAGACAAGGGTGGTTTTGAAAATGTACTGGTGATCACTGATCACTTCACAAAGTATGCGATGGCCATTCCAACAAAGGATCAGAAAGCTACTACTGTAGCCAAAGCTTTATGGGAAAACCTCATTTGTCACTATGGTTATCCCCAGCACTTGCTGTCTGATCAAGGAAGGGACTTTGAGTCAAGAGTCATCAAGAAGTTGTGTGATATGGCAGGCATCAAGAAAATAAGGACATCACCATATAACCCTCGCTGCAATGGTGTAACTGAGAGAATGAATCGTACTCTCTTGGATATGCTCGGCACCCTCAACCTCAGCCAAAAGAAAGACTGGAGAAAATATGTTGGACCTCTGGCCCATGCGTACAATTGCATTGTACACGACACAACAGGCTACTCACCATACTACCTCATGTTTGGCCGTCATGCACGCCTGCCAGTAGACATGGTGTTTGGAACAGATCCTGACAGAAGGACTTCAAAAGGACCTCAACAGTATGTCAAAGATCTGCGGGACCGACTCCAGTTCGCATTCCAAGTGGCCAGGGAAAATGCCCAAAAGTCAGCGATTCGTAACAAGGGCTACTACGATAGAAAGGCTCATGCAGCAGCATTGGAACCAGGTGACCGTGTGCTTGTCCGCAACATTGGGGTCAAAGGGAAACATAAGATTGCGGACAGATGGAAGTCAGGTGTCTTCATAGTGGAACGACAACAAAGTGAACTACCCGTCTATGTTGTTCGTCCAGAAAATGGAGATGGACCCTCAAAGACCTACCATCGGAACCTGTTACTTCCTGTTGGTTCATTGCCCCTAGACATGGATGAACCAGATAAAAACCAACGTCAGAGGCGGCCTGTCACCAGATCGAGAGCCCGAGATCAACCACCAGAGGATATCGTGGAATCCTCTGAAGATGAACTTCACGCAGTCAATGTATGGTATCCAGAGTCTGAAACCATTAAAGCTGCACCCACAAGCAGCTTGAATCCTGAGGCTCAACCCTTCGAGCCACAAGAGCCGACTGTGCCATACACAAAGCCCATAGAGGACGAGGTCCCTGCTAGCCAAACGGTTCCTTGTGCGCAAAATGAGGTGACCACTGCAGAACCCCTACCCCGGGAAACGACTGCAGTGGAAGCTGAAGCTGCTCCATCACAGTCCATGGAAAGAGAGGGCTCCAGAGAACCACATCACAGAGAAGATGGACTGCCTGAAGATCCGGAAAATGAAGAGACGTCCTTCATCATTCCCTGTGATCTGGTAGAATCATCTGCTGGTGAGCCAAACTTACCTGTGACCTCCGTGAACACTGTGGAAGTAACTCCAACAAGCAGCCCAGTTGCCGCTGATGAGCCACTCCAGTCTCTCCCCAGTGAGGAGACTGTTACTACAACACAGGCAGAACCTCCTCGTCGATCCCAGCGCCAGCGACGAAGTACCAGGTTTTTCTCCTGGGATCCATGGGCGAAGAAATACAGTCAGGTCATACATGTGTAATCTTAACAGAAAAGTATCAATAAGTTTATGAATTAACTGTTTACATTAGTTGAGCATACCAAATCTTTCTCATTAATTATATGTGTTAATGCTTTGCCTCATGGGCCACCTGGTTGTTGTTGCTCTGGTTTCTCTCATTATGTGTTTTCAGTTATCATCATATCATCATGGAATCCAGCCCATCTCTCCTTCAAGAACTTGAAATTGTACGGAGAGAAAGAGACCTCTTCCGCATGCAAAGAGACCAGGCCAGGGCAAGTCTCAAAATGGCAGAGGACCTTCTCTCGGATGTCATGGCTTCCCTCAATCGGTCTAGTGCTCCAGACAGCAGCCGTTCACCCAGGGAGTTACCCTCCAATTCAGGCACCGTAGAAAGTGGCAGAATGACATCAGCACCTCGGGAAGACAAACCCCAAAACACAGGACCATTATCCTCAGGTCCACGTGTGGACCCGGAGATGGAACTGTTGTCCAAGGGACGAGTCAGACCCTCAAAGAGGATGCGGATTGTCTCCACAGCCCACCAAGACATAGGATCCCTGATGCAGCTGGGAAAAGAAGTGGGGCTGGATCCAGAACTCCTCATCATGGACTCAACTGATGAGCGTCCAAGAAGAGCGGAACAACGTGGCTGGTTAAATGTCCAGCTGCCCCAGACGTCACCACTTCTAATAGTATCCGACTCGGTATTGCGGATGATGGATCCTGATTTCCACCCAGGAATCAAGGCAGACATCAGGTGTTTTGGTGGGATGGCAACCCAAGACTTGATCCCGATCCTGTTCAAGGCAGCTGTGGAGGGCGTAAAGGTAGATAAGCTTGTCCTGTGTGTTGGCCTCAACAATATCCTGGGAGACCGCTCCAGTACAGAGGCCATCAGACAGGACGTCCAGAAAATTATTGCCCTTGCTCAGCGTCTTACGTCGTCGCTAATCATGACAACAGTCTATGAAGCGGGTTGGCGGCGACACTGTAAAGCCAAGCACAAGAAGTCGGCCATTGACGAAAAGCGGCTCAAGTTCAACTGGGACCTCATGTGTCTTGCCACACAACACAAGTTCTCGGTGCTAGACATGACCAAGATCTTCTTGGACAGGAAGGGAGGAAAATCACCTGGCTGGTACTTGAAGGACACAGTGCATCCAACAGTGAACGGCATCATTGCAACTGAGATTTGCCTGTCTCAGCTGTTGTGTGGATACCCAGTCACACAGCCAGAGATATCTGATCCCAGGCTCTATCACCACAGATCAGATTCAGAAATGGACACTGAGATCAACCGCCGTAAGGAACTGTGTCAGCACCACCGTCCAGCAACACTAGGTCAGGGGACTGGTGCGTCCTTACGGATCACAGTGGACAATTCTGACTCTGAAAGAGAAGAGCCTGACACATGGGACGTAAAACGCAGACGCTTTTAACTGACTTGATAGGTTTTTTATATGCACAATACTTCATGGGTGCCCACTCGTATTCAGATTTTCTAAATTTCACTCCGGGTTACGAAATTTCCTTAAAGGGGGGGAGAGTGTAAAGGCTGGATATTTTGTCTCTGGCCCTTGCACTAGTAACCCAATATCCCTCTCTTTACCAAATATCTGATAAGGTTTGGGGGCTCAAGGCACTGGTGCCATGGGTCCCATAGCAACAGTTTTTTCAGCCAATCCCCAGGGGGTATGTTGTCGCGTGACAGGGGCGAGAGGGAGCGTGGGACCCCCAACCTCGAAATCTTCCTCTTTCTGCCTGTACTGTCTAGGTGACAACAAGCCCTCTGGATTGTGTTTTAGGTAAGAATCTCCAAATTGCTACTAGGTCTTCTGTATTAGGTTCCAATGTATAGTTATGCTGTTAACAAGAAAAGTAATTGTGAGCAGTTTCCAAATTAATAAATTATTAGTTAATTCTGATAAATCAAAATTTAAAAACAAGTGTTGTGGTCACTGTAATCAATTGTTCTTGTTGTGCCAATGTGGCAAAATGTCACTCATCGGTGACTGTCCAAATGTGCACTCGATGGCAAGAACAAATGACATGTACTCCTTGTAAAACACTTCCCTCAGGGAATTAATTTGAGCAAAGCACGTTGTGTGTTTAGAATTGTATATTGTTTATTTGATCTGCTTGTTAAAATTGCTCTAGCTCATTGCTAAATTCAAAATTCCATTTTATTTAATACTTGTTGCGTTAACAGCAGAACTTTTCAGCCATTTTATGCTACAGTAAAAAGCGGCTGTACCATTGTCCCGGTTTCCATTGTTTTCCACTGCGCCCAGTTAAAGTATCACTGTGTCATCTGGAGGTAATTAGTGGCGATCATTATCATGCACTGACCAGTGCTGACCTCTCCACTGAGCAGCAGAGAACTTTGGTAGTGTTCGGCTCTCCTCGGCATTCCTCGGCTCCCTTCCGGCTGCATTACAAAATGGCTGCACCGGATGTAAACAAACCAGGGCCCGTCGTCTGCTTTATGTTTATCTTAACAAAGTAGAAGCCTAGGACAGTCTCATGTAACCTTATCCAGTATATCTGTATATTACTACTGATGTGTAATGGCATATTTGTTACATGATCATTCAGCATGTGAATATTATTGAGTCAAGGTTTCAGCACCATGTGATTTATAGATGCTTTGTGCACTTATCCCTATTTTGAGTTATGGAATCATTTCTTCTCATCTCAAAACTGTGTTTACTTTTCTACACAAGACTATTTTCTCGTTCTCTTCGCGTCTGGCGTTATGCAATCTGATGTTGCCAAAAGCCTTAGCATTAGCTACCAGGCAGCCCTCTCAATTTATTGTGTGAAACACCAATCGCAGATATTTCTTTGGAATTATGTAGTATTTCTACATACCGTTATGTCAGTCATTTTAGGATGTTTCCCCACTTGAGGTGAAAGTGAAGTCACTGTTTATTCAATAATAATATGATGTATCATATTATATGGCCAATAATACACCTGCAAATTGTAGCAATATAAATAATGTAATATCCATTTATTACATCTTATTAATTTATTAATTACAATTAGGTGTTCTTCCTGGGTAACCACCAGTGGCTTACCTACTGGGTGTATCGACGTGCTGTTGGAGCTAGCCTCGTATGGACTAGTTCGATCATCCAACAGGCTGTCATACCCCATCTCCCTTAGCCGCATACATTGTACAGGCCAGGTGTCCTGTCGTGGTTATTGTGACGTACAAATTAAAACCGGTTTATATATATCACAAATGTGTTCGGCATACACATTGCCCCACTTTGTGCGTATATATGTATACTTTTATCCTCCCCGTTGGTCCTGTGAATGTGACTTTCATCCCACCTCAGGTGGGGATCCTATGTACATGCTTTATATCTGTATAACTGTTTTGTGGCTCTTTCTGCCTGTACTGTCTAGGTGACAACAAGCCCTCTGGATTGTGTTTTAGGTTTCACCTGGACTGTGCAGTCAGAATTTGCAGATCCGAGCCACGCCTTTGTTTTAATACATGTTATTGCTGTCCTTTTGTGTTGTGTCATCTTTGACTGGAGGACTTAGCGCAGTAGGCACACTTGCCCATCCCTTTTCATCGTGAGACGTAATTGTTACGCAATCAGAGCAATTCACCAGGTCTTACACACACCAAGGGCATATGACGGATATGTTGTGCTCTAAGCCTTCCAGAACCGATTCACAACTGCTCGTGTCCATTTGCAACAAGCTGCATAGGAAATCTGTTTTCCACATGAACATGGCTGTTGTGTTTGGGCTTTTGAATCAAACATGGTTCGGGAATGTTTCAGCATCCTTGTTTTTCGGGGTTGTTTGACAATGTATCATTTCACTCAAACTCAATGAATACTGAATCAGTTGCTTCACTGTATGTTGTAACATGTCGTTTAAAATGCCCATTAAGCACACAAAAAGTTGCATTTACCTTAGAGTATACATCACCTCACCACGAGGTAAATTTACATGTGCCTATCGAATTTTGGGGTGTTCCCATACTATTTGTATGATTGTACTATATATGTCTAAAGATTTTACGTTCAATTTCACTCGGATGTATTGTTTAATAAGGTAATGCATGGGGTGACATGGAGAAATGCCATTATTCCAGAACAGAAGGATGAGCTTCAGTGAGCTACCCGAGGGGAAAGGGCGGTCACGGTTGGAGTAACTGCAGCTTGCATGAGGGGGTCTCGCGGGCATTATTGGGGTACAAATAAGGAGATACCAGAGATACAACGGCACATTTAACCATACATTGGGTCAGTGGTAACAACGAAGGTAAGTTGATTGTAGTTGTCATAGTGTCTCACTGTCAGGCTACATTTTATAAAAAATGCATTTTAAAGATGTATTTGATTACTTTAGACGTGACAAAATACTTACAAAAGAGGCAAAATAGTTTTGTGCCAGGCGATTAGACAGTTTAATCAATTACGGTATAACTTTGTAGTGAGTGCATCTGATAGTCGTAAGGGAATTAGGGCCGTATTTTGTAATGTAAGTATGTTTTCTGGCAAGGATTGACATACAAGTACCATGCATAAGCATGATATCTGCGGTAACGTGTTGAAATGGCCTAAAAAGTGTCTAGAAAATAATGTTCAGCGAGTCGTCATGAGTGGTTTCACGTCTGATCAAAGATAAATCTTACCCGGGGTTCTCCAAGGCTTTCATCCACGATATCGTTGAACGGATTAACAGCAACAATATCCGTCTGCGCAGATGACTCATCACTTTATCGTATAATAGACGATCCTGACGAAAATGCGTCTGTGTCTAAAAATGATTTACGTAACATTATGATTGGGCCGACAAATGGCAAGGTACATGTTATCTTAATATAATAGTTGCTATACAGTTTTCTCACAACTTTACAACTTCAAACTGCTGATTGTAAAAGTGGAAATTATTCATTTCTCACAGATAATATAAAATTGTGGAATTCTTTGGCTACTGACCACATAGGATCAACTACCGTGGGTACTTTTATGAAACAAATTGATGTGTCACAACTGTTTCGATTCAAATTCTAGATCAACATTTTTTTGTCAGATTATCCATTCACGCCACAGGCTCGGTTGCAGCTATCTAATTGCAAATAAATATGAAATACCATCAAATCCATCTCGTTCTCGCGGTTGTTCTTATGAAGATCTAATTCACTATTTCTTTTCATTCGTCAGTTACACTGTTACAGTTACAATTCCGTGTACTTTTATTCTAGAGGGTTTTACATTAATTCATTACTTTACGGTTGCCATTTTGGATCTACTAAAGGTAATCTTGAAATATCGGCATCCATTCTTTCTTTGTAACGTCAGGCAGATTTTTGTTGTAAGTAGTTAAAATGAAGCTGTGCTAATTAGTACTTCCCAACACTAACAGTTGTAATGTCATAAGCACGATAATAAAATATTGTTTGTTTGTTTATGATTGCTATATTTATACCGTATTTGTATAACGGGACAGTATTCAGATAGCAACATATATTGTTTGTTTACCAATCCGGTTTCAGTATGGAAATATATATATGTTTAAATCACGATCAGGGTACGTTGTAACGTTTGCATGCGTGTTATAAAAGTGTCAGGCGTGGACGGGGACACCCGTACCCTGGTAACTGTGTCAGTCGTTGTGTAAGTAGAATCCTGTGGTGAGTATGTCTGTCTTTTGTGGTCTGTAGTGTGAAACGTATATTTATATTCATGTGGTGTATATTTATATTCATGTGGTGTATATTTATATTCATGTGGTGTATATTTATATTCGTGTGGCGAAACACGCAACATAGTTATTTGGTACAGGAAGGTACTGAGTCGGCAGAGTGTAAAGTATCCTACGCCCATGCCTAGACATAGTGTTTCCTCCAGAGCGTTTTAGAAGGGCACTGTGCCCTGCCCTTTTTGTCTGGCGCCCTGCACCTTTTTACTGCGCCCTGCCCGGTACTTGCTAGTTGTGACGGAGCACAGGAACAGACTGAAAGTCAGCAACTGCAAGAAGCATCTTCTGATCAGCCTGAACACTGACAGCCACAATGACACCGACCTGGACGCTGTTGTGAAAAACTTCCTGAGAAAAAAGCAAAGGAGACTGTAGGTTAATAATACATGAGGCTCAACCTGATCATTTTGTTTTCTTTTTTATTGCGGTTTGTGCCCTTTTCAAACTAGGGTGCCCTTTTCTGTAGAAACCTCACCCTGCCCTTTTGTGGTCTGGAGGAAACACTACCAGACCTAGCAATAAGTGTTATTATAAATTACATAAAACCTTGTCGGTGACCTAATCTACAGCCAATTTACTCTAGTGTCACATATTTTTTATCTGTACCAATATGTCGCCATGTGTTCGCGTGTATGTTGAAGGGTCAAGCATTACAGACCTTGCCACCCAGAACATGGTACTCTTTTGGTTATCTTTCTATAATTTACAAATATAGATGAACCTGTTCGGTGTAAATGATATGTAAAACTCAGAGGCCTTGATCGTATCGTCCGTAATTAGGTAGCCGGTGCATATAAGGGTAATTGATGCAGAATGGCGGGGCGGAACATGAATCAGAGATAACAGTAAACATTTCAATGGTGAGTTGATTTACGACGCTTTGCCTAGTAGCCCGTTTATATGATGGCGTTACTTTATGAAACACAATGTGATAGAGAGGTTGGTAAACCACACTTGAGTGAGTACAGTAACAGAGGTCAGTGGGTGGCCATCCATTGACCGCTGCACGTACAAACGGGATCTGTATGCAAGCTGTGACGGCAGTGAGCGGTTCATGATATCTTTCTATGTCGTTGAATCAAACGGCCATCCAGCATCTCACAGGACAATACATTAGGGCATGAGATATTTATCATTGCTACTGAATTGCTCAAGCATCTGAAAAATAATATATGATAAGGTGTGATATACGGAAAAATCACGCCAATTCTGAATACATCTGCATACAATTTAATTCATGTTAATGAGTTTCAGCAATCAGTTATTTGCCAGATTAGGCGGCGAATTTACAGAGAACGGATAAGTGTATGGTATTTACATATATAAAACATACTTAAACATACACATATATGTGTAATATGAGCTTCTTGACCAATCCAGTTCATGATAATTCTGTCGTTGCTTTTTTATTAAATAAATATGTTTAAATCACATATATGTGTTCAACCTGGCACAAAGGGGGTAATATATCTTGACCTGTCAGCATGATGTCTGTTTGTGACAGGATGACAGAAAGGACCTCTGAGAGTTGCATAAATTTTGACAGCATGACACCAGATGATTCAAGGGAACTGTGGGAGACCATGGCCCTCACCACTCAGAGCAGTTCAGAGGTAGGTTCACCTTCCTTATAGAAAGGAATTTATCTACTGTATAACTCAAGTACACAGGTATTAATGAAACTATTCCAGGCAAACAAATCAACCATTCGAAGCGATGTATTCGTGTGTGTTCGTTACACACTAGGAGCAAATATGTAGAGATTATTACACTTCATTTTTCATATCTTGTCTGATGATCCGCAGACACCCAGATCTGACCGAGGCCTACAGATTCATTAGCGTCCCGTGACGTTGTGCGCAAAATTGCCGTGGAGGATATCGATATATTCCCTCCTCCCAGCGGCAAGATATCGATATCTTGCCCGGGGCCAAATATGGCCATGCCGAACCTGTCCATATCGGGGTGGCGAAAAACATCCATGTCCATCTATGGAAAATATCACTGATAAGACATGATATAAACAATATTAACATGGGGAGAACACGCAATGTGTTAGAATATTTTGTGAAAGTGTATGTTATGGAAATATGGAAATGCTACAGACTAACCGACCACATTTCACAATCTTCAATCAGCCATGGGTCACACTGATGACCAACGTAGGAGACCAGTATCCTGCATGTGTCGGCAGATAGAGACAGGCTAATCGAATTCTGTTTCTCAAACTCATTACAGAATTCCGTAAGATAGATTAACTTAAATGCGCAGTAGGCACATTATCGTCAGTCGATTTACTCTGAAGGATTAATACACAGCAACTGACGTTCACAACAACTTTATCGTCAATTGCACCATTAAATGGGAATTATAGAAAAAAAGTCTTCCTTCATAGAATAAAGTTTGTCTGTCACCTTCTTACAAATACCATAGAAATCCGGGACCTACTCAAGACAAGTAATAAACAGGACCATGAAGTACCTTACCAAATGAGACATGTCTGACGCATAAATTCAGTGACCCACAAATCTGAAAACTTTTACAAATAACGTTCGTATGTTGGTTAACATTATTTAGTGCTGTGTTATACATGTGGCGTGTTACCTTGGTGAAAACATAAACACGAAATACTGAACGAGCCCTGTGTAGATATCGGCCAACATCCTGGAAGTAATTCTACGTGTAGTAGCGCAGTATTTTTCTTCATTAAAACGTTTACATTGTAAACAGATCAAGTGGATTTCTTATCAGCATTAAATGTCTTGTTCTCGAAGGGCAACTGTATGACTATTATGGTTGCAGTGAATGCACTGGATTTTGCGCCGTTTTAGTGGTAGTTCAGCAATATCACGGCGGGGGACACCAGGAATGGGCTTCAAACATTGTACTCATGTGGGGAATCAAATCTGGGTCTTCGGCGTAACGCGCGAACGCTCTAACCACAATGTAAGAGTTGATTGTAAGTGTTGGTGTAAATGATTGATGGAAGGACACTGTACGTGTGCTCTCATGTTATATGCCATTGGGTAAATAAAACAATGCGTAACCTCAGCTATACTTGGAATGAGATTATGATGAAAGTTATTGCAATGTTCTGTTCAATATAAATAGTAATGTTATTTGATGATGCATTATTGTTAATAATATATTGTATCTACTGCACGAAAGCCTGAGGATCTTATTTTTTATCCTACCACTGGGTACAGCATCTTTTACACCGACAATGAAAGGCTAAGATGAGAGCGGCCACTACATTAGATCCGCTGAAACGGCAGTCTGACGATCGGGGTTACACCCTGACTGGACCGTACTGTTTATTTGCTGGAGACTGTGGGTCCATATTTGAACAGGAATACCTAGCTGAACGGTATTCGGACTCTAGTGATCACATAAGAATAGGTTTGTATAATTCCCATTGCTCCCCTGCTGTCGGCCCCGTTCGTCAGGCCATGAGATACTCTCGTGGGTCGTATGTAATAAAGAAGGGTCAAAATCTAATAGTATGGTTCAAATACTCTTTAGAACTTGACATCTTACGGAATGCTTGCTCCAGTTTTTGACAGATTTCAACTCACGACTGTTGACCTGAGATATACAGGAGTAACAAACCTCCCTTGTTGATATCGGGCCGGGGTAGTTCAAACAATGCACAAGCACATCACGCCTTACAAAGCACTAAATTTGGGGAGTTTCCAGAGAAATAGTGATGGGACGTTTTTCTCAACTGTCAGGTGATGGAAAGTAGGAAATGTGTAGGCGGTTTTATTATTATCATAATATGATATCTATATAGCGCACACATCCACACAAACAGTACATGCCCAAGGCCCTGGTATTTTCCTCCTCGTTCATTGGATATAAATCTCAACTCCCCGGGGAGTATACAACCCGTGCAGCCACATGCAACACCGAGTTTTTGCGACTTTATCATCCTTACGAGGTACCCATTCACAGTTGGGGGGACGGAACACATAGTCACAGTACTTTGTCCATGTTTACTGGACCCGCAACTAGGCGTTTGCACGTATTCACCACCATCACGGAACATCACTGAAAGACTCTGCACACAAAGTTGAATCCAAGGTTTTTACAACCGGTCACAAATGGGCTCGATCCCGGCACCTTAAAGCTCGCTGGCTTATTAGCCTAAACAACCTTTAAGTCCCGAGCATTACTGAACCACCCGACAGTTAATGGGCAGAGGCTGGTATCACGTGACATGACGTCAGATGTGCCAATTGCCGATGGCTTTCTCTTCGGATATGTTTGACAACTTGACAGTGACTATCGATTCTGAAGCAGTAAAAGATGTTCCCGATGACTCTTTTTACCTGGATGTTGGTCCATACCATTACGAACCGATGTTACATCATGCAAAAGAAAGTTCAAGTGAAGATGAATAAAGAATCCATCAAAACAGAGGCACCACTTGATATAATTCAGTTCAATTCATTTATTGGGTATTTTGGCCATGTGGCCCTAAGTACAATTGACTGTGACGACATAGCTGTATCACGTGACATGGACAACATATGTACATCTTCATGATAAGGAAAACACAGGTGTCACGAAAATTGCGACAGACGTTATGGTTTGGATATATTTTTCAGATGAGTATACCTTCCACATACAAATTATACATGGTACTCATCTTCGAGAATGCAACAGACATACATAGTGCATACAGGAATGTTTTCGGTTACACGTTTTTTTTCTCAATAGATTTATTGCAGTGCAAATACGTGATTTACAGAAAGCAGGAATCAAGGTGTTATCACTTGGTACTGTAAGGTACAGCTCAGGCTGTAATAATGGTTTGAAAGTCGAGTCATGTGGATGTACAAAGTGGGTCATGTCAGACCGGGGAATATATTTTATGGACTCTTTGGGTAGAATACTGACTAACAAAAACATTTGTATAATGGACAAAAATAGTTAGGGATGTATGCAAATTTTGAAATTTTGAATAATGATCTATTTATTCATTGGCACAATAAACAATAATATCAATAATAAGAATTCCATTATCCCTAACTTATTTTGTCCAGTATAGTGTTTCCTGTATCTTGCACTATCGAAACATGAAACATATGAAAAACCATATGGCAAGTAAGTGACGGACATCTGAAACCCATGTATGTTTATCATTTTCATCGAGTTTTGAAGGAATAAATAACACTGGTGAGGACCGTGGTGTGATTCCATCCTTACTAATTTTAACAAAAGCCATTTAACATGTATAAGTAGACACACACACACTCACACTTCCCCCTCGCTGTAACTGCTATCATTGTTGTTGCTGCAAACAACACTGTTCGTGGTTGTAACGTACACTGTTGTCGATGTAGCAGCCTAGGCCTCTGCTTGTTTTACAGATCGTCAACAACAACAACACCGTGGTGATCAGCATGAAAACAATGGGACAATGTAAGGCCGTAGAGGAGGAGGACGCGGTACATGACACCGAGAATATGAATACTGTTGACGGCGATGACTTTAGTGACGTCGAGGACGAAGAAGGAGGCAACTGTTGTTCCAGGAAGACCACGTCTTTGAGGACCTGCATCCCGTGCTTTGTGCCAGCATGTATTCAAGGACGATGTAGAACTATCGTCAAGTGTTCACTGCTCGTTCTGTATCTGATATATTTTGTCTTTTCCATGCTGTTGACGTTTGGCGATGAAGGCTCTATCAGACTCTTGGTCTTCACCATCTTTGGAGGTATGCTGCTTATCAGTAAAGTTGTGAGAAAACACATCATCCCAAGATTCAACTGGACAGAGAGAAAGCTTACATTCCAAGACAAGAAAGTGTTCGCAAAGGCCAGGAGAATTGCAAAATGGTTAGTGGTCCTGCAGACCTGAATTTGTATAATGTGCAATATATCTAAGAGTTCCGAATGGACTGATAGTTACACATCCTTCAGTGATATAAATAAATACTTATTACCATCAGGCATTGTACATGTGAACAGGGAATCTTTAATCTTTCTGTGCACACCAAAGCCTTCAAATGATAATCCACACAGTTTCGACAACCATCACTAATTGCTCTTGACCTTCAAAGAAATACATTTAAGTCACAAAACCTTGAAGAGCATCAGTTTTAATGCCGGTTTGCCGATTTGTAGTTCGGTTTCCCTACATGTACGGAGCTGCACTGTATTTATATATAGGAAGACTTATAACGATCTTGTTGACTTGTGCCATAGGTTTCCCAGACGTATACATCTGTTAACATGTACCTCAATTGTCCCGGCGAAAACAGTTAACGTCAGTCTACAAAATATCAGTGATAAAGTGGTCACCAGTAACATACGGGTTTTTTTTAATTATACGGCCTCAGTAAAGTACAGATCCAAGCACTGGGTTGTGCCGAATAGGTACCTAACTCTGAGAGTGTTGGTTCAAACCCAGTTTAGGCTCAATTCCCTAAAAGCACAACAGTCTGTAGCTTACCGAGAAAGTGCCATCCCAAATATAACACTTACACCTGTTCATCTGTACTTCAGTTTCTCTTGACTTGGATAGTTGTTAGCATATGCTTCAGCTTTCTTATGAGTAAATCAGGATATTGTATTTTACTTTGCTTGAATTTACGTATCTCATAACCTGTACTCCAGTTCCAGTACTGGAACTGTTACATTTTGTTTACAACCAGTGTGATTTTCAGCTCACCTGTACCAATGTTTCATCTCATTTGTAGGTATGTTTCAGGGTGTACATTTTCGAAGCTCTCTTAGCGCTAAGATAGTCGTAGGTGCTACACATTAACATTAACGTTCGACTATCTTAGCGCTGAGAGAGCTTCGAAAATCTAGGGCTACTCGCATGTTCCCATATTTCAAACTCCAATATACCAGTGATACAACGCACACATTCCTATGTTGCAGGCTGCTATATGTATCTACCAGCACGTCGATCGTGGTGTTCCTTGTGCTTGAGGTGGGCATGAAAGAACCCCGCAACCTCGTCTCTGTAGGGGGACTGGCTTTCTTCATTGTGGTCGCATTCCTTTTCTCCAATCGGCCAGCTAAGGTACTTTGACATGAGATGGAAGGGCGTATTGTCATTTTTTTCCATTTGCTTATGTGTTTCTCTTGAAAAGAGCTCAAGTTCTTGGTGTCTCGTCTCTATTTATTCTGAAGGTCAACCCGGGTTCTTAGTGTCTCGTCTGTATTTATGTTGCAGGTGAACCCAAGTTCTTGGTGTCTCATCTGTGTTTATGTTGCAGGTCAACCCAAGTTCTTGGTGTCTCGTCTGTGTTTATGTTGCAGGTCAACCCAAGTTCTTGGTGTCTCATCTGTGTTTATGCTGCAGGTCAACCCAAGTTCATGGTGTCTCGTCTCTGTTTATGTTGCATATCAACCCAAGTTCTTGGTGTCTCATCTGTGTTTATGTTGCAGGTCAACCCAAGTTCTTGTTGTCTAAAACCCGTGAAGGTTCGACTTAGGTCATGCCTTCAGCAACCCAAGTTTGCCATAAAAGGCGAGTATGCTTGTCGTAAGAAGCGATTAACGGGATCGATGTCATCGGTACCGAATTGCGCAGATCGATACTCATGCTGTTGATGACTGGACTGCCTGATAGAGACTCGATTCCTTACAGGCCGCCACCATAAAGCGGAAATATTGCTGAGTGCGGCGTAAAACTAAACTCACCCACTCACCTTTGGAGTCACACATGTGTTTATGTTTACGCAGTTCAACCCAAGATTTTGGTGGCTCGTCCGTGATTATGCTGAAGGTCAACCCAAGTTCTTGGTGTCAGGTCAACTTTCAGTTTAACCCTAATGCCAAGTGTCTTAGCTATGTGTGTGTCAAGTCAACCTTAGTGTATGGTGTCTTTTTCGTGTTTCAGGTCAACTGGCATACCGTGTTCTGGTCCGTTGCCCTTCAGTTTATGTTGGCCCTGTTCATCCTGCGTACAGATGTCGGCTCTGGTTCTGTTGCTTGGATGGCAGAGAGAGTCAACAATGTGCTGAAGAATTCAAGGAGGGGTTCAGAGTTCATGTTCGGAAAGAGCTACAGAGACCATAATCTAATATTTGGGGTGGGTATTACATTTGTTTGGATACCACATCACTTACCTATAATCGTCCAAAGTGTAAACTGTGAACGTAGTAGTTACTGTTGGAGTAAATCAATAAGCCAACAAACCTTCACAAGGATGTATTATTGTTATAGGACAACGATTACAGAAAAAAAAATTTAAGTTTGTTTCTCTTATAAGCGAATATGTGATCTAGTGGAAAGTGCGATTGTCCAGAGTATGATAAGTTAGTTGTTCAAAGTTCTGACACTTAAAGACTCAAAAGGTCATGAAAGGTCGTTTGCTCGGCATTAGACCGGATAAAACAAACAGAGTGAAATGTGTCATCTGTTAAACATTTACGTTGGCTGGCAGTATAAAACAAGCAAACAAGCACAAATACTTACACCCATGCAGTACGCATATGCACGCTTTTGTCAGTGCATTGATCTTGGACACGACGCAACACTATATCCTTTTCCTTTTCTCGCAGTCATTCCCATGTATTTTCTTCATCAACGCACTGGTGGCCGTAATGTACTACGTTGGAGCGATGCAGTGGTTTGTCAAAGTCATTGGTCGTTTCTTGAGATGGTCACTGGCCATCACTGACAGGGAGTCCATCTGCGTGGCCACCAACATATTCATCGATTACGTGAGTTACCCAATGAGAAGCTAGCAGACCGTGCATGGGCATGGTGCACAAATGTAGACTGTAATGTTAGGAATATTACTAATAGAAACATTGTGTCTGTAAGTTTCTCTGAGACACGTCATCTCAGTACCCATGTTTAACCCATGCCATCACTGTACCTCCATGATTCACCCAGACATGTCATCACTGCACCTCCATGATTCACCCAGACATGCCATCAAAGTTTCCCCCAATGTAAATGCATGTATGTATATCTTGGTATTTCTCACTGTATGTTTCAGCCGTCCACTGGTCTGGCAATGAAGCCGTACATGGAGCTGATGTCGAGATCGGAGATCTTCACAGTACTGGTAGCCGGGCAGGCCTCTGTGTCGGGATCATTCATCGGGGTTGTCTCATCTTTCGGGGTAGAGTACTACATATATAGACTGTGACTACGACTGTGCGTGTGCCAGCGAGTGAACTTGGATGCATGCGTGGAGCGTGCGTGCGTGCGTGCGTGCGTGCGTGCGTGCGTGTAAGAGGTAATAGATGGACTATATTATAGTTATAGCTGCTGGTGATTGCTGTAACGTTATGTGTTCCTCAGCCTGTAGCATTGTTTATGGATCAAGACACTGATGTGTCTCACAGCGGTGTATTTCGTCATTAGTGCAAATGTCACAGATGTCTCTTGTGAAAATATCACAGACAAAAAAAACCTGTCCCTATGTCTGTCATCTTAGTCTGAGAAAGCTATGTCGTGTGTTCCCAGGTATCTGTGTCGTACCTGATCCCAGCGTGTGTGATGTCAGCACCAGCCTCCATCGCCATCTCCAAGTTGCTGTACCCAGAGACGCGGGCCATTAACAACAAAGACACATGCGACGTGGGAAGTAAAAAGTGAGGTTCTCATATTTAATTCAGTACACCTCCTGGAAGGAAATAACACTTACAATACCCTCTTATTAAATCTTCTTTCATAAATCACGAGCGGACGGAGCGCTTCTTTTAGATCGCTAATTATTCAAATTTTGAATTCGGTAACACTGCTAAAAGTTTTGACTCTTCTTTGACATTTCTAATTTGCTCCAGACACGACAGATACATTGACACATTCTGCTTACAGTTTTAAGACACTGCCGAATTACTAACACTTCAATTTGCAAACATAAACGTCCAAATCAGACAATACGCACTTTTCCGTTTGACATTTATAGGTAGCGCTGGGAATTAAGGGTCCTGCCCGAAGGCAGTTTATGATAATAGGACGTGCACTGAATGTCTACTGTATTAAACAGATAAAGGAGATAGAATTTGGGTTCATTTTGGTCCCATGTTAAAACAGTTAATTTTGGAATAAATGAATTTTATAGATCTTATTGAAGTGTTTTGCACTATAACAGTTTTAGACGACAGAGAACATTTCACCAATTGTAAATATGTAAGTCAAAGCTTTAATCTAAACAACATCCAATTAGATTTTCAATACACGAAATAGATTACAAAAATAAGGTGAGGTATGCGGGGAACGCTTTTTATATGAAATATTGTATTAACATGCTTGAATTAACAATGTGAGGTCATGATACTGGTCCCCTTGATGTTAGATGCGGGTGGTTTTTGAAAAAAAAAGACAGAAAAAAACATCAAGCGTGGTCGCTGACAGTACAATGTTGCACTGTAAATTGTATGTTGCACGAGGCGCTGTCATTGAGGCAGTAGGGTAGCCAGGTAGTGAAAGGGTTCATTCGTCTTGACGATGACCCGGGTTCGATTCTCCACATGAGCACAACGTGTGAAGCCCATTGTTGATGTCCCTTGCCGTGATATTGCTGGAATATTGGTAAAAGCGACCATACCCACCATACTAAGGATTTTCCCTAGACCCTCAATATTTTCATCTAATGATGTCATATAATTTAAATTTAATTGTTTGAATTGGGCAAAATATGTTCCCGTAAAGCAAGTCGAGCATATACACGTTCAATTTCTTTCTTGTTTTCATGAAGTATTCCAATCACGTTACAACTGGTTGTTGAATGGATGTAGACACTACCTCACATTAAATGAAGTTATGGAAAATATACCTTTATGTATACAACACTAGACGCTGTTGGCCCACAGGATGAATAGCGATGTGAACACCCCCACCAGCTATTGTCAATATATTTGTTCACGATCGACTTCTTATCTGTACAAACGTGCCAGGTCGCCATAGAAGAAACGTCCTGGAACCACCAGCTGCAAATGTTGTAGGAAGCTACCCGTGGCATCTAATTTATTGCAGTATATACGTTTTAAAATATATATAATATATGCCCACAGTAATTTGAACAATTCAAACTGATAATCCAAAACTATCAATCGTCGTTAAGGTCTATCGATAGGTGTAAGAACTCCTGTGTACAGATGTATGAAGTGTACTTCTCTTGAGTTAGTGAGTTAGTTTAGGTTTACGCCGCACTCAGCAATATTCCAGCTGTATGGCGGCGGTCTGTAAATAATCGAGTCTGGACCAGACAGTCCAGTGATCTACAGCCTGAGAATCGATCTGCGCATGTGTCAACCAAGTCAGTCAGCCTGACCACCCGTCCCCGTTAGTCGCCTCTAACGACAAGCATAGTCGCCTTTTATGGCAAGCAAGGGTTGCTGAAGGCCTATTCTACCCCGGGACCTTCACGTGTCTGTACTTCTCTTGAATAGTGAGGACTGTAGAACTGAAATGTTACAATATGATTTCGGCTGGCATCAAAATGACACCCAGCTGGATTTGTGAAACGTTCTGTAAACACCACACGGATCGTTGTTCTCACGGCTCGTTTGTCTCGGCATATTTACAGACTGGCAAACGAAGGATGAGGTATTGTTGACAACTTCTATGAGTTACTTTTTTCTATAAATACTCGGGGGGAAATTGGCGACATTAGAATGGAAAATGTTTCCCTTGGATAATGGCTACTTTCTTCTTACATTACTAAATAATTTTAACCTTGACACCCATGTTGTACAGCCAAACGTGGTAAATACGGAGATACCATGTACTCGTACATTGATTCCGGCAGTATTGTTTTCCCTTAACATTACTGTAAATGTGCATGATCACTTATATACTAGTGGTATATGTTCTTTATGCTGATGTTTGCAAGATACACAAGCGTCTTCGAGGCGGCATCCATCGGGGCAACGTCCTCTATTCACGTATTTGGCAGCATCGTCATTAACCTGTACGTCTTCTATGGCCTTCTCTCCCTCATCAACTCGACACTTGGTTGGTTCGGCGATAGGGTGAACGTCAACGATCTGACATTTGAGGTTTGTCAACATCTTGAGTGCACACCTCCGAAGTACCTGTATGTATGTATTTGTATTGTATTTGTTAAGGCCCCTAAGCCAAACTAAGAGGAATCTGATTATGTCCCAAAGAGCGCGTGCGTGTATGTGTGCAGGAAACGGCAGATATTCGTGCTACAAGGCATGGGGCGACAGACAGTCAGAGAGTCAGAGAGTCAGAGAGAGAGACAGAGAGATATTTCTTATGTTAACAGAGCATGATAAAAGTATGGTGCATCATATGTGACATTCCATGTGAGCATATCCTGAACTGGAAGAGTAATCTTAAGGAGACCACGCGTCATGGCATTGGTGCCTATATTCGGTTTAAATATCTAACTGTTTAAAATGAACCATTACAGGGTGTCGGAATGATAAACGTCAGGTCGTAAGAGGAGAGACTGTTGAATTGGTACACGTCTGTGTGCCCTACTAATATGACAGTGGATAATTTGCCTTTAACAGCTTAGAATGTCTTCCTCCGAGCTCAAGGTTTGAGAGGACCTTGTTAGCTGCAACTATGGCACTGGTGACTTCACTTTCCCTTTGTATCATGTGGGCGTGCCTCGCTTAGAAACAGTGTAAAAAACACATATAGGTGTATAGACCCACACTATTACTTTCCTTTTATTTAGTAAATTAGTCTCGGGCCTATAAATGTATGTATGTATGTGTGGTGTGTGGTGGTGGTGGTGGTGGTGGTGGTGTGTGTGTGTGGTATGTGTGTGTGTTTCTAACATTGTTTCCCAGCGAGACACGCCACGCTCCAATGCCCTGTGCGCCAGTGATATGATAACTTCTATTCGTAAACGGTAAAGTGTAATAACTGTGTATATTTTCAGTTCATATGCTCTTACATATTCTGGCCGCTGGCCGCCATCATGGGCGCTGACATCCGGGACTGTGGCAATATTGGCAAGTTGGTAGGGTACAAGCTGATGGGGTCTGCTTCACTGGCTTACTATCAACTCTCGACAATGTCGGGCAACAGACGGGTGTTTCAGGACTACATGGACAGTACAAACGGAACGGGCGCATATCGAAACATACAAGACGACCTGTACTTAGATGGTTGGAACAGAACACTGCAATACGGTTACATCACAGTGCGTAAATACATCAGTAGAAACACCTCGAAGCACTAGACGTTATCATGTAGGATATTCTAGGTTATCGCCACTGTTCTCGTTTATTCAGACACCCGGTTATAGATTTCGGATAGATATTTCTTGTGAATTGAAAGGAGTAAACATTATTTTTGCGATGTTTAAATTTGGGAAAAGATCAGAAAATATAAAGTGAGTTTGTTGATTCATTCTCTGATGAAAAGGCGTTTTGCTAATGCTGCTAACAGCCGATATTAAATACGGTACTGACAGAGCAGCAATAATGAAAATCTTTTCCAAGCAGATGTCTGTTTCTTTTAAGGAAAAATCCGAGGTTATATCAACATATGCTTTGTGTGGCATGTCCAACTTTGTATCAATCGGGATATCCCTGGCTGTTTTCTACACCATCGTTCCAAAGAAACAGAAGTTTGTTACCAAGAAAATCGTGTTGTCCATGTTCTCAGCAAACCTGGCCTGCTTCATGACGGCGTGCTTCGCAGGTAAGTTTCGTAAAATCATCAGTTCGTTAGCCAACGATAACCAAAGCTTCAAAACGATAATTATATACTTTTGTTAAACAGGGTATTTGAAAACACAGCAATGTAAAGATATGTTTCCATGGAGGAAAGGGTGCCATTATGTATACACAAAGAACTTAATTAAGCATCCCCTGTAGTTTTGAAATGATAGGCTTTCAACGCGTACATAAAACTTCTCCTGGTGACCATCAGTCAGCTGGTGTATAAAGTAACACCCGTCGGGGGTGATGAAAGTAGGATCTGTTTGAATCAGCATCGGTCAGCTGGTGTTGAAGATCTGTACAAGACCATGTTCTGTATGTTGTAGATCTCTACAAGACCATGTTATGTATGTTGTAGATCTATACAAGACCATGTTCTGTATGTCGTAGATCTGTACAAAGCCATTTTCTGTATGTTGTAGATCTCTACAAGACCATGTTCTGTATGTTGTAGATTTGTACAAGGCCATGTTCTATATGTCGTAGTTCTGTATAAGATCTGTTCTGTATGTTGCAGATCTATACAGGACCATGTTCTGTATGTTGTAGATCTCTATAAGGTCATGTTCTACATGATGACAATCTGTATAAGACCATGTTCTGTATGTTGTCGTTCTGTACAAACCCATGTTCTGTATGTTGTAGATGTGTACAAGACCATGTTCTGTATGTTGCAGGTCTCTTGTACTCGGTGTAGAGGGTGCTGTTATACTCCTGATCTGCATCCCGTTGCACTTGACATGACACGGTACCTGTAAACACAAGTACAAGTATGAGGCTTTATTCTATCGTTCATACTTATCTACATTCTAACGTGTCTTCAAAGGATGATGTCTGGCGCTCAGGTCACGATACAGAGCATCCAACCGTGTATGAAGTCTACCTGTGCCAGCCCCGAGTGCATTATGACGTAATAACGCATGCGTAGATGTGAGGCCACATGGTAACATGCCATCATATACTTGCCTCAGCACATGTCACAGCTCCCTCCCAGCAGCAGCAGCAGCAGCAGCAGCAGCAGCAGCAGCAGCAGGGACGTCCAAACTTGGTGTGGCCTTGCTCATGGACCATGACAGCTTAATCGTGTTTGCTTGGTTGTGTATTTATGCAACAGATCTGTTTCAGTGAATATTACAAATAAGAGCATCCTACCTCATATAAGATTGTCCATCACTGATTGGTTCACGTGACTTTGAACAAATTATTGTGTATGTCCTGTGCGTTCCCGGACACCGCCCAAATGTTGAGATGTAATAACTGGACATACAGTGCAATAGAGACAGGGGTGAAATGT
The DNA here is from genome assembly GCF_037392515.1 of Haliotis asinina. Taxonomy (NCBI): domain Eukaryota; kingdom Metazoa; phylum Mollusca; class Gastropoda; order Lepetellida; family Haliotidae; genus Haliotis; species Haliotis asinina. The sequence goes on along the minus strand of NC_090281.1, from coordinate 65,852,553 downwards.
AATCACTGGACATACAGTACAGTAGAGACAGGGATGTAATAGAGGTAAAATATTATGTAGATTTTTGTAACACGTAACTTATGACACACAACAGGTTTCTTGGAGCTCTTTTATCCACCTGCATTATGTTACTGAGATTACCATATCGTTTGTATTATCTGCCAGGTTGGTATTTTGTAAGTCGGCACGTATAAATAAAGGCAAGATACTGTATGGATGAGACCTTGATGGTTCCGATACTTGAGAGTCCTGAACGTCTTGATGGTTCCGATATTTGGGAGTACTAAACGTCTTGATGGCTCCGGTGTTTGGGAGTATTGAACGTCTTGATTGTTCCCATACTTGAGTACTGAACGCCTGGATGGTTCCGATACTTGACAGTACTGAACGTCTCCGATACATTTGAGTACTGAACGTATTGATGGTTACGATACTTGTGAGTACTGAACGTCTTGGTGGTCCCGAATATATGTCGGATGATTCCGATATATGTGAGCACTGAACGTCTTGATGATTCCTATACTTGAGTACTGAACGTATTGATGGTTCCGATACATGTGAGTACTGAACGTCTTGATGGTTCCCATATTTGAGTACTGAACGTCTTGATGATTCCCGTACTAGAGTACTGAGCGTCTTGATGGTTTCGATATTTGGGAGTACTGAACGTCTTGACGGTTCCGATGTTTGGGAGTATTGAACGTCTTGATGCTTCCCATACTTGAGTACTGAACGCCTTGATGGTTCCGATACTTGACAGTACTGAACGTCTTGGTGTTTCCGATACTTGAGAGTACTGAACGTCATGATGGTTCCGATATTTGGGAGTACTGAACGTTTTGGTGGTTCCGATACATGTGAATTCTGAACGTCTTGATGGTTCCGATACATGTGAGTCCTGAACGTATTGATGGTTCCGATACTTGAAAGTACTGAACGTCTTGATGGTTCCAATACATGTGACCACTGAACGTCTTGATGGTTCCGATACTTGGGAGCACTGAACGTCTTTATGGTTCCAATACATGTGACTGCAGAACGCCTTGGTGGTACCGATGCATGTGAGTATTGGAACGTATTGATGGTTCCGATACAGAAAAGCTTGAGAACATCATTGCCATGTGCAAGACACATCTTGTGTTCTGCGAATTCTATCTGGTGGAATTTTCAAAATGGCCGTCAATTTCAAGATGGCCGCCGAAAAGCACAGCGTCATCATTGGCTCGGGCTCATGCATTTTTCTTACCTGGTCCAGGTCTCTTCACACATTTTACGGCCGCTTCGTGGTGATACGGTAAACATGCTGTCAAACGACCTGAGAGCAGCTGTATGCGTCCACATGGGGCGTGTATCGCTTAGAAACAGTGTTTGAAAGGTGTACAGACCCTAACCTAGTCCCATATAAAAGGAAAGGGATGTAACGACGAAACCAACCCCTCCTCAATCAACGTTCGATATCACCCCGTTACATACACTTAAGGCGACGCCCAGGCCTATTTCAAAATCATGGATCACCCAAGGCAACGACAACTGCTTTTTTGGATTATAAATGCCTGCTTATGTCGAGGAAATAATATGTAGATGTTGCAATAAGCTATTAGACCCGTGGAATGTCACAGCTGATCGAATCTAGCCCTACATGGGTGCTGTCAACGAGGGTGGAATTACTAAACGAATTTGGAAGGTGAATTTTCGTTGTCTTGGGTGACCGCGTGAAATTGCGGAGGAAGCTGTTTTGGATGAGTCGTGGTGTATAACTTTTGATATGATGATCCGTTTGTGACCATTTACAGCTCATTTTGTAGGGAAATCATCTAGCTTTCGATCTGTCGGTCTCGGCGTCGCCTTAAAAGATTTTTCGTGGTGTACTAGGGTTGGGTCTATACACCTATATGTCCTTCTTACACTGTTTCTAAGTCATACAAGTCCCTATGCATGTGTCTATGAACGGTAGTTGCACTATTTTCAACCTTTGTGGCATAGTTACTGGATCGCTTGATTGATATATGTGTGAGGGTGACAAAAAGGATAATACCTGATACTCCTCTAGCCGTAGGCATTGAGTTTCATTTACAACTTTTTGTGACAGGAAAATTAAAGCTGAAGCAACAATAGAAAACGAACGGGGTATCACTCACATAATATGTTAGGTGTATCATGAACTCTGATTGTGGCGGATTTAACATACACGTGTTGTTGTATTGTAAGACAACATTGTATTGTATGACTTCAGTCATACGGGAAGAAGAGGCTAGGACGATAAATACGTCCTGTAGTACACTACAGCTTTCTCACAATACAGGGGGAGGAGTTGAAATTGTTAGGCCTAGTTTGGAAAGTATTGGAAGAAGAACAATACTGAGTTGCACTGAGTTGGTGCAGCAACAAAGGTAACCAAAGTAAGATCCACGTCCATTGAAACACTTGTCCAGGTATGCATATAGGGATGCATGTTGTGATGAACAGGACTTCCGGGATCAAAACCTGTAGGTCAAGAGTGCTCCTCCTGTATACACCACCAGCAACATGCACCCTTTAGTTCTCGACCAACAGTACACTGTCGTATTACGACCAATGCGGACTTATATGTAAACTACTGTTTCGCAGAATCTGAAATCTGTCTTGCTATTATTTCATAACATAATACTTCGAAAACATTTCACCTCGCAAACACGTGAAGACAGCGTGTTCTGTTTAAAAAAATACAACAAAGAAATTGGTTTTAGAAAAGCATATTCATATTTTTTTTTCAAAATATCACTGAGCCATGCATGATGAATTTTAGCATGTACGGCCGTAAATAACAATCTTGTCACATGGTAATTCGAACATGCAACATGTGTCTGACACATATCACATAAATGTCATGAACGTCAAACCTATCTCCACGACATTTCATACATAGTGCGGTGACAAATGGAGCGCATGACAACTTTAATACAACGCTGTAGATATAAAAAATATAAATACCTCTCCCTCCCTCCCCCTTCCCTCTCTTTCTCTCTCTTTCTCTCTCTCTCTCTCTTCACATACTTCCATATCATTCATACCTTCACATCAATATTAATTTCCTCTCTCATCTGTGGTGTAACCTGCTGCAGAGCCGCATACCACAGTGTTTCGATAGCCCCATCTTTCCAGGCGTTCACCGCCAAATACTGACACTTCTTCGTTTTCGTGTAGCACTGTATGCCGGTGTTGACATTCAGCGTCATATTGTTACGTATCTGATCGTGCGTGACACCCCCAGCTTTCAGTGGCAGTAATCCATAGAGGTACACGTCGTCTACCCAGAAGAACGGCGTCATGTACGACGCACGGTACATCGCCAGAATTATTTCTGTTGATATCATCACAACATAACCGTTACAGTAGTTGATTGGGTAGTGAGAATAACCTTTGAATTGATCGTCGTCAACCTTCCATTTCCCCGTTCCACGTACTATTGGGCTAGACCCCTTCCCGCGAAGGTGACATAGAATGTGTCGTTGTTTCGACTTGAGGAGCGGATAGAACTTTTCTAAGAGGAGAAATGGATTGATGAACATGTCATCGTCGACCTTCAGGACCATCTGCGCGTGTAGACAGTGCTCCGAGATCCAGCGGAATGACAGAACCCCTTTATGCGTCAGGTTGTGATAAGTGTCCAAGAAGTTGCCCTGTACGATGTCACCGTAGACCACGCTCTCATTTTCAATTAGAGACTGAACCTTGTCGTCTTCGGTCAAACCAAACAGAAACAGTATCCTTATGTTAAGGCCTTTGAAGAGGTTCTTATTGGCCCAGGTTTCCCTGATCAGCCGCCGTCTCTGGAAGTTTTGGGTAGCACTATGCACTATAACCAGGAACTTGAGATTGCTGATGTTTGTACATATATAAGGATTGTTTATGACGTACGGGGTATCCATAGTAAGAGGATAAGACGTTCTGGTTACTTCCGGTACTTTTTTAACCAGCTTTTGTAGAGCCACACCCTTTCGTTTTAGACGCGTGATTGTGTCGGAAGGGTCTGGAACGTTTAAAACTATTTCCAGCGAGCCATCTTCGCTCACACCGGCGTTCTTCAAAACGGAGTCAACACTGACGCCATCTATGGACAGGTCAAGGAGTACCTCCCTCCTGCGGTGGCACCCCACATAGTAGGCCGCCATGATGGCGACACACAGCAAAAAGGAGAGCAGATAGATCGACCTTGCCCAGGGGGTATTCCTTACAATCTCCATTACTGCAAGGAGTCACACCGATTTCTGAAATGAAACGAAAGAGTGACAACATTTTCAGTGTATATTGGCATCGCAGTTTCGATATTGATACCCAAGTCTTATGACTAATATCGCGTGTTTTGTTCTATGTTTATAACTTCTGGTCGCGTATTATTAATGCGTATGTCGGGGATGAAATGTCCTTAATGTTATACCTTGTTACTACATATTTCATGTTAACACAATGCACTATTTACATTTTGAAGATATATATGAAGATATCATATATATGCAGATAATTATTTTGACAAATATGTTCAAGAGTATTTATCAAACCATTCTGTATTGGTGTGTAAGGATTGTACAGAAACTGACGGTGTTCGTGGCGACCCTATAAAGGAAGAGCAACTAAAAAGATCTATTATGACCTTCAAAATTGACAAGTCGCGTGGACTAAACGGCATCCCAGGAGAGGCAATAAAAACTATTGTTGACATTCTATCTCTATATTTGGTGATGTTGGTGTTCTCACAGCAGGTCAGTTCTCTGATGGAATGAAGGCTAATTATACCATTGTTAAACATGGCAGATAATTACAGAGATATTTAATTACTTTGCTAGATATGTTTGGTAGTGTTACCTCAATTATTAACATAAAAAATATGGTTAGAACCACATTGTGCCGTATCGAAAGCACACGCTGGACTCAGAGAGAGATATTCCACTGTAAGTAAATTGTATAAATTGTTTGATAGTATACGTACTTACTTCAATGCGAAAGCATTTGTGAGATGTACGCCATATCAGCTTACATATATGTGTTTATGCACCCGAGGTGTTAGACTAGGTGTATGTTGTCACCAATTTTGTTTTTGATGTATACTGAAGAATTAGCCCACAACGGTTGTTCAAACTGATCTACAAGGTAATATTTATAAGATACTTATATGACAAAAATACGTCTGCTTTGTTGTCTGATGATGTAATTCGGACGATGCAGTTATCAACCTCAAGAGAAAAATAGATATTGGGAAAACATTGAAAACTGGGTATATGCAGGAAATCTACAGAGGTTGTTCCATGTTACAAAGACTTTGGGTATTATATTTACATGTGGACAAATGTTTACAGTTGCTTGTCAAAATTTGGCCAAGCAGGCAGAAAAAGCTTTGTAAAGCTCGTGTAAAAAGATTATAGATATGGACATGTGGACGTTAATGTTGTTTTTGATGTGCGGTTCGGAAAACCTGGGAACTAAGGAAAGGAAAGTTGTAGAAATCATCAACATTTGTACATTTGTTTTAAGAGTTGGCTACTGCAGAGTTAGCTTGGTAACTTTGAGCGAATGTGGACGCCAACCTTGTTTAGTCATCAACAGCTAAGAGTTATAGGCTTTTATTTAACGATATACTGTATGAATTAAAATAGATACGTTATACATTGTTATTTACTCATGAAACAACTTGATTTATCGGTTACATAAACTGGGCATCAGCAGTTAGATGTCCTTTATTTTCCCATGGCTTTGGGTTTGTATGGAGTTATCAAGAAGTTGGTTATAATAAGGTATTTGTGTTAGAAATTTCACAATATGTATTAGACACGTGTAAGCAAACTTTGAATCAAGATTTTAGTAATTCTTCTCTTTTGTTAATTTATTGTACATTTAAATCTCAGCACAGCATTGAAAGATATGCAACTTGGTCTTTGAATGTCATTTAGAAGTGAAAAAATATGCAAAAAATATGCAACTTGTATAAAATCTACACAGTTAAAAAGGGTTTCGGCTAAGTTTTGATGTTGTTCAAATGATTTTAAAGTTACCACAAACAAACTCGTTCAAAATTGTAACCCGTTGATTTATTATGCCCGTTCGAATCTTATGTTCTATCTGTGTGTCCATATTACGACCCAATTCGGGAATATTATTTACCTATATATTACCATAGCCATCCTTGTACCAAGCATTTCATTAGCTTGTTCTCAACAACAGACAGTAATATATTGCTACGCTTTGCCACCTACCTGTATAAAGTAGTCAAATGGAGATTATATTGCTCTGATAATCTTATTTAAACATCATTGTACCTTAGATTATACTTCTCAGGCGTCTTGACCCAGAAATGCTATAAGCTTTTGTTATCCTTATATATATTGCAGATGATCACTGTCCAGTAAACACTGTTCTCATCATATGTCTTAACCAATGTTACACATGCATATTTATATATGGCGTCTGGATAATAAGTCAACATTTATCTTATATCACACGGCGTGATAGAAAGACTCTGATTTGATCATGGTCTCCAAGATAAGCATGCACACTCATGCGTCCTCAGTAATTTCTGAGGAACTTGACCTCCGTATCCCAAAGTATCATGAGTTATGTACTAATTCATGTTTCATTTTATCGCGGCTGAACAGAAAATAATATAGAGTTTAAGGTATGACATGCAGCCGTTAACTGTGCAAAGAAACAGCATATTGTCCTTAACTGAAAACACAAAATGTTAATTTTTCTAATTATCATAACTAAACTACAGAGATGATACAGTTTGTAGACCCATTGTATTGTTCCTATCTGTATGCCTCTCATACTTCCCTTTGTAACCTGATATTATATTGTAGGCGTAACTGTTCCCTCGTCATCGCGATGAAATCTGTTGACACACCGACATAAACATTTCCCTCTACTTGCAACGCTGGGTCAAACACCGCAGAACCCCTGGAACAGGTCGTGGCCACAGCAATATCCCGAAAATACCTCCTTATCATTATTCAAACTTGCCAAATGTGAACCTAAATCTTTCAGGGTTAATAAGGATGTCACAAAGTAGTATTTAGTGCTTTAATCAAGTAGGGCTGGAAGAAGGACAAATAGCCGCACCCGTATCTGGCCTGTCCAGACTGAGGCATGGATGTAGCGGGTCGTGGGGCTGATAACACAAGTATACGCTGGGACACTCGTTCTCTATACCTGTGGAGATAGGCTTATTAACGTCAGAGATAAACCTGCTTTTAAAGTCTCCGGTAAACATCTTATGACAACATGCATGGGGCTCGCGTGACAACTGGGGAATTATGCATGGGGGTAGGATGGTAGTAGGAAATTCCACCTAGATGACGGGGATGTTTGGAAGCCCCAGTTCACGTCAGGTAACCTAGGATTCACATTGGGAAGGTGATAAGCACATTTTTTTATCTCTGTGACTGTGTGTCCACGTGTGTGCTTCTGTACCTGTGTGCATATGTGTGCTACTGTGTGTATGTGTGTATCGATGTGTTTGTGTGCGCATGTGTGTGACTGTTTATGTTCTGTCTTATGTTTGTGTGTGTGTGTGTGTGAGAGAGAGAGAGAGAGGGGGAGGGGAGAGAGAGAAAGACCGTGTACCACAATACGCTTCCATTGGCACTTACATGCCACAGTACACCTCAATCTGTACTTAACAGGCCTACTATAAACCACTGTACACCTCAGTCTGTACTTAACAGTCGTACTATATACCACTGTACACCTCAGTCTGTACTTAACAGTCGTACTATATACCACTGTACACCTCAGTCTGCACTTAACAGTCGTACTATATATCACTGTACACCTCAATCTGTACTGAACAGTCCTAGTACATACCACTATACACCTCAATCTGTACTTTACAGTTCTACTATATATCACTATACACCTCAGTCTGTACTTAACAGTCCTACTAAATGCCACTGTACACCACAGTCTGTACTTAACAGTCCTACCATATACCACTGTACACCTCAATCTGTACTTTACAGTCCAACTACATATCATTATACACCTCAGTCTGTACTTAACAGTGCTACCATATGCCACTATACACCTCAATCTGTACTTAAGAGTCCTACTATATATCACTATACACCTCAGCCTGTACTTAAACAGTCCTACTGCACATCACCACAAACTTCATTCAGTACGTAACAGTACTGCAACATACTACATGACATCTCGGTTGGTACTTCACACCCATACTACACATCAACATCCAACTACTGTACGAACCTATGTGAACGTGAGATCCCATAACCCCGGCATGTTTCACCAACTCCAACTGTTCCATGGCGGTCAACCTTTAGGCATGTAATTGACTTTCCTCATGCAAGCCGACCTTTCATAATGGTCGGTATGTGAAAGGTAACACGCGATGGAACGGCTCAGGTAGCGAGATGCAAAGCATGATATTAGCGTTTTAATGTATTCCAAAAGGCTTTCGAGACATTGGTGAACACTGTACTATAAAGGTTTGTTGTTCGGCGAGTTGTTAATAGTGAAAGCTTTATCGGCCTGAAACATCGCTGGTACAACAGGTGCAGCTTGACTGTGCTGTGGTGGACGTTGTCAGATCTAATCGCACCTTCTATTGCCAATGCACCTTTGAACAGAATCTGGCATGATCTGGTTTATTGCAACAAAGACGTTATGATTCTAGTATTGTGTGACCCCCCGGTGTAAACTCCATACGTCATTATTGAATTATAAGAACATGTAACTGAACTTTGTTTCTGAAATGACCCGTGAAGATCCCGGGGTAGAATAGGCCTTCCTAAGACGTGCATGTCGTAAGAGGCGAGTAACGGGATCGGGTGGTCACGCTCGGTAACTTGGTTCACACATGTTATCGGTTCCCAGTTGCGCAGATCGATGCTCATGTTGTTGATCACTGGATTGTCTGATCCAGACACTATTATTTACGGACCGCCGCCATATAGCTGGAATATTGCTTAGTGCGACGTAAAACTAAACTCACGTTTTCACTTGTTTCTGAAAACCCGTATCTATTGTGTCCGCAGTTATTTCATTTTCATTATTGAAACTGACGAGCTTGCATGTACATGTGTAAGTAAGGATAATTGATTTGGGTAGATTCATGTGTAAATATGTGCCATGTTTGAAGTAAGCATACGTGTAGATATGTATCATTGGTTGAATTAGGTACATGTGTAGATAACGTATCTTTGGTTGAAGTAGGTACGTGTAGGTATGTATCAGTATGTTTCGTGTAGGTATGTATAATTGGTCGAAGTATCACTGATAGGTACGTGTGTATGCTATATGAGTGCACGTGTCATCCTAGTATGCTTTCGACATAAATGAGTGCATAAATGCTGGTATTTCCCGGGCGAGAGCGAGTGATGATATACCGCTATTTAGGCACGAGTATCGTAAACATAGTATGGTATGGGGACTATGGGCACAAAAATAATATTCTGTTTATTACCGGAGTCTTCAAATAGTAGAAAATAAGCCCAAATCTACTTTCGCACAAAGGCTGACTATATGAACACTGTTACATATGCAAGTATTTATCAATGACTGTACAAGGTACATGTACAGGTATTCATAACTGATTGGACGAACTTCATGCACCAGTAGTTATGATTGATGGACAAGTTTCACGTGCAAGTATTTATCAGTGATTGGACAAGCTACAAGTGCAAGTATTTATCAGTGATTGGACAAGCTACATGTGCAAGTATTTATCAGTGACTGGGCAAGCTTCATGTATAAGTATTTATCAGTGATTGGACAAGCTACGTGTGCAAGTATTTATCAGTGATTGGGCAAGCTTCATGTACAAGTATTTATCAGTGATTGGACAAGCTACAAGTGCAAGTATTTATCAGTGATTGGACAAGCTACAAGTGCAAGTATTTATCAGTGATTGGACAAGCTACATGTACAAGTATTTATCAGTGACTGGAGCACATGCAAGTACGAGTGTAGGTATGTAGCGTTCACTGAAGTGGTTTCATATGACTTGTATAAGTTCATGTAATGAACACATGCTTATATGGTCAGTCACAAGCTCGATATCTTGGACACATTGTCTCGGGATGAACCACGTGTGGCCAGCGTGGATGACTACCTGCCCGGTTTGTCAGAAGGGTAAATGAAATTACATGTGTTACCTTTACTGATCAAGTGATAAGATACCGAGCGTTTCATATAAAATAACATTTTATTGGATATTGTCATAATATGTATACAATGTACAGACATTTACATTATTGCTTATGCCAAATGTATAATGGTCCAAATATTCTTTCTTCATATATCGGATGTATAGACCTTTATGAAGATATTATTGGGGAGAGCGAGGACTCAGCTTCGGTCAACTCGCATTCAGCAGAGTGGATTTAAAGGAGAACGATTGTTGTGACATATGGAGGCTACAGGAGGAAATATTCAAATCTGTGACGAAGTAAAGTTGGATAAATGGTCCTCATCAATGAACATTTGCATACCTTACAAATATGTCACAACTACTTATCCTCGAGTTCTACAACAACCCAAGACAGATCGGGTCTAATCGAGTGTATTCGTTAGACCCATCGTACTATCATCCTTGTTATATCCAGGGTATACGTTCTGATAAATCTCCACAATACCCTGGATGCATATACGGCTCAGTCCGATATAATTATTACCCCCCCCCCCCCCCCCCCCCCGGCTCTTTATCCAATCAGATGTCTTCCCTGGAAGTTGGCCGAGCCAATTATAACTAACTTTCGCTTTTCAAATTATCTAAGCGATTAAACTTAGCAACACAAATCATGCCGAGATTCTCTGAAAGGGGTAGAAGGTGTTCGTGCATATATATATTTTTTAAGTCTCCGATATATCAGTTTGTCTGTGTGATTTCCCCAAATCTGAGTCAAACTGCGAACAAACCTTCGCAGTTGCGAAGGCTATCTTTGTTGACACTGGCAAGCTCGGTTGTAACAGCGGCTTTAGCTGATTGGCTACTGTGAGAATGTGGAGCCAGGAAAGTGAAGTAATAAAATTAACGGACCGAGCCGTAGATGCATCCAAGTTATAGTGCAGACTTGTCGGAACGTATACCCTGAAGATATCGAGGATGTCGCACTACAGGGCTGTACTGGTCCGCTTACAGTCAACTCACTGTGCCTGGTTTGTTCATTTGTTAAGTGTATAGGTCCCTGACTCGCAATACTCTTTGTATCAGACAGGAATGTAATTCAAACAAAGATAATAATAGCATCCGTAAACTGTTCTAGAATTGAGGTTCCGTCATATCCGTGTCAGTTTTGAAGAACTGGTGACCTGCGGTTCCCATAGTTTATTAACCTATAGCAAAGGTATTGGTGAGGAGTGCTCAGATCTGCTTTGCTGTTACTACCTGCGATTCAACAGCTGCAGCCGTCAACACACAGCTATGACCCACAGTAACGCTGCGCCGCGACATGAATTATGAACCAGAAACATCTAAACATGAGACTCAAGACCTTCTTGGCAAAAATGAAATGACACAGCACCTGTGTCCGATAGGGTTTGATAGTTTTCTTGAACTACAACTTCTATATTACAACAAATGCGCATATATTGTGATAAGGAAATTGTTTGTATATAGAACTATGCCCTGTGTTCATCATTCTACGTATGGGGTTAAGAAGCAGTATCAGACAACACAAGCCTCATAGGATTTGTTAGTATATAGAACTATGCCCTATGTTCATCATTCTACGTATGGGGTTAAGAAGCAGTATCAGACAACACAAGCCTCATAGGATTTGTTAGTATATAGAACTATGCCCTGTGTTCATCATTCTACGTATGGGGTTAAGAAGCAGTATCAGACAACACAAGCCTCATAGGATTTGTTAGTATATAGAACTATGCCCTGTGTTCATCATTCTACGTATGGGGTTAAGAAGCAGTATCAGACAACACAAGCCTCATAGGATTTGTTAGTATATAGAACTATGCCCTATGTTCATCATTCTACGTATGGGGTTAATACGCAGTACCAGACAATATATGCCTCGTAGTGCTAGAGCAGGGAATGCTGAGATGGTCAAATGGCAAGTATTGCTCAGCATTGCGGAATTGTTTTGTATCGGCAGTTTTCAACAAGATTGTGCTTATTAAATGCGAATGCGAATGCGAATGCGAAACGTGAATCAACCCATTGCTAAATGAAAGATGATATGATGGATATGTGTTGCCTCTCTTACAATGATCACGTTTTATACATGGAAGTGAAGTGTGGACTTTGTTCGCATACACAACCTTGACACCTGGTGTCTGACAATTGAGATCACGTGACAAGTTCTGATATGGTGTATCCACCAAAGCACTACATCAAATATGACAATGTGATGAATTGTATATAGACACAGGCATATCATCCTCACTGGCTGAGACAACCTTGGATGCAAGATGCATGCACCTGGTATGTTATTTAAGGAACCAATATCATGGTATGAAAGGTTTGTGCTGGGGTATGACGATAAAACACCATTGCTTTTCTTCACCTTGTTAAGGTGATCGAGCACCTTTGCTCATGGTGGCACAAGCACATCCACAAACAACCGTGCATACAAATATTAATATGATCACATCAAGGGCTGGCTTACACACTATTTTGGTCCCATGCTATTTCGAAGTACGACTATATTGGCATGTCTCTTTGCCCACAATGAGAGTCGGTTGATGGCCGCTGCCCAATAACTCTCTTGGGAGCCATCTTGCCATGCATTGGCCACTATATACGTGATTGGTTTGGTGCTCTTGTACTGTTCTAGGGCCATCTTATTGTTGAGTGTGAAGTTCTTGGAGCCATCCACATAGTTCAACTTCCTGGAGAACATGGGAAGAATCCCAAACATATACACATCGTCAATGGATATTAACGGAGCTTGAAAGGAAGATTCAAATAGTAATGGAATACTGTCAACTGTCATGATCACCACGTAGCCGGAACAGAAATCAGGAAAAGTTGTTTTATCCGGCAGGACGTCTGGGGGAACAAACCACTTGTCTTTTGGGTCCCTAACGATGACGCTGGTCCCTCGCTTCTTGTAATGACAAACTACTGTCCGCTGCTTTTTGTATATCGTAGGAAGAACATATTCAACAACCATAAAAATATTCACGAACATATCGTCATCAGCCTTCACGACGTAACGCGCTTGCAAACAATTGTCGTTGATCCAATTTATGGCAATCATCGCTTTATATGTCAAGTTACGGAATGAATCAATAAAGTCTCCCTGTACTATGTCGCCGTAGACGGACTTCTCGTTATTTATCCTAAGCTGTGTCTCCGCTTTGGAAGGTAGGCCCAATATAAATATAGCTCGGATCGTTATATCTTTAAAGACGTTCCTGTTGGCCCAGGTTTCCCTGAGAATTCTCCTTCTTTGAAAATTATCACAGGCACTATTGAAATAGATGAGTATATCCACTTTTGAGTCATTGCAAATATCACTTGACAGAACAACGCCAGGCAAAAATGGGTGTTGCTGTGAGGTTTGAAAGGGATGTGTTAGTGGTCTTAAATCGAAATAATCACGAAATATATCCTTGGTAACCGGAGGCTCAGTTGGAGCTGTCATAGCTTGTGAAGTATATTCACTCGCATTTGATCCCGCCCGTTCTTTTCCTCCAAGTGGAAATTGTTTACTGACGTAATCTGATAATCCAGTCAAGTGATAACTGCGCTTGGTGAAGGAAGTTCGTGACGTAAAGCCCGTCGCCATTAACACAGTAACGGCACATATAGCCGTCACACACGTCACGAGAACCTGTTTAATCCTAAGATATGTCGTAAATCGAATCCTTCCCATTTTCGTCGTTTACAATGGATCACTTTACCGACAAGCTTCAGTCACCGGAATAGTCGCTGGTAAATTTGGCTGATTGAGGACAAGTAACATATGGAGTGTCATCTGCCCATCTCCAACGCTGTTTGCCAAAGGTCAGTGTGATTGAATGTGACGGAATGGAGGTTGACGGCCATCCTTGTCCTGAAGGAAGAAAGAAGCCAATATCAGCCAAATCCATATCCCTATTTCCATACTTCATCCTGCTTAGATAACTCTTATCTGTAATGCTTATCTGTAACGCTTATCTGCATTTCCTTCAGACGTTTTAAGTTTCAGAAGGAAGGAAGGAAGGAAGGGGAAGAATGTGCGCTTGATTAATAACTGTGTGTTATGAACATGGCGTGGTCCATTAAAGAAGCTGAGAAATTGCCATATGAACAATCTCTAAGTAATAATAATATGTTCATTTATCTAGCGCCGACCTCCACAGGAGGTATGATCATAACGCTAACAATCAATAGCACAGCACATTATTACACCTGATAGCTCGGTCAGTCTGTGAGGCGCTAGGAGGTAATAGTCACAAGACAACCCACCGGGTACCCATTTTCTCCTGGGTGAAGAGAGGCATTTTTGAACTCATTTGCCTAATATGAGACCACATGCATCACATTTGCTTCGTTGTACGGCAGGACTGAAGTCCTAGACACTCAAGCTTCCAAATACGGACGCCCACCCAAAGAACTCTCTTTGCCCAACGTTGGCCCAACTTCAACAGACCTGAGCTCTATGCACAAGACCACACCCCGCCACAAGTCCGTGCAGTTCTTGTCATAGTGGAGATACAGTGCATAACAAGGTCAACTTGCCAGCTGTTTGGATGGCCATGTCTGTTACTAAACATATGGTAGGTGCAATACCACACATGCAAAGAACAGCATGCATGAGCAGAATCGACTGACGATAGTTTTCGGAGGTCCAAGAGCATCATCGACACAGAAAGGGCTCGATCATTCAAGACTTGCGGAAACGTTTCAGATTGTCCACACAAAAGTGGAAACTGTCAAAACCGACATCTTTCCAATCCGGCAAGTTGTCATCACCAGTATAAAATCTCAGTCCCGCCCGCGGCATGTACATTTATCATGAGCTCTACAATCCGTCATGTTGTCTAAACCGGATTATTTTTTAAGTCCCGATGAGTGCCGGTTTAGATAGCTTCCACTGTACGTGATCTTATTGAGACGCGTTGTGTGAATTATGATTGTCATGTGAATGTGAAGAATGAAACAAACATGAAAGTGTTGTCCGAGCACATGCCACAGTATTCTCCCATTGTCTACGCGGGGATCCACATACCAAACAAACTAGGGAAGTTCTGATAACGTCCACTGCAGATTACATTCAGGATGATGACTAATACGGAATTTATAGAATTAATCCCACTTGAAACCACGTGACATGAAATCCTACTAGCAACCGCATTGCTGGCGTCCACAAGTGTGTGAAATTGTAACGGTCTTTTTGAAGCTGCATCATTTGAAACAAAGACATAGCAAAACACACCATCACTGAAATAGATAAGCATTTTACAAACAAAAAGTATGAGTTATCATTGAGGTTCAATTACTTACTGAAGCAAACACTTATTTTGAACCATAGGACAACACCGATTTCGGATCGCTGCGAGAATAGTTCCTTCATTACATATGTTGACGCAGTCCATTATATACCATCCTGATACATCTCGCTAGGATCTATATTTCACCTTGACTGTCACGTGACGCCAGATAAAGGATCATTCGCCGTCACTGGGGTTAGGAAGGACTTATATTGTAAAAACTCTGTGAAGGTTATGCGGTTAGCATTGCCACCGTTATCAGATTCGCCTAAGTAATCTAGGTGGGGGTCCCTTGATTCCGAACATACAGGCAAACAGACACAGAGACACACACCTACCCCACCCCCGACCCCCATCCCCCAACAAAGAGGCACTGTCATACGCGCGCACGCACCTACACACACAGACACACACAGACATACACACAGAGAGAGAGAGAGACACACACACAGAGACACATATAGAGACACACACACTAAGACACACACAGGCACACACACACACACACATTCACTTCCTCCCACTCCGTGAAGGTGAGAGGGGATCGTTCACATCTTTGTCAACAATAAACAAGATTATGGAAATCAACGCAAGGTTATAGTTGATCTACGGACATTCATCAAACAAAACAGCATGGACTGAAGTCACTTGCAGGACTAGAGGGTGACCGGGCTTGGTGTCTGTCGGCGACAGTTCCTGTATTTGTGCAGGGTTACCTTCCTCTATCGACACACAGGTATTTTTCTCATTTCACTGAAAAATCAGTCATTTTTATCTTTCTCCCTTATGCACTTACAAAAAGCGTCCTCCTTCCATCAAGGCATGGCATGAAGTTACTGAGCACACGATGTTGCTTGTGCCCCTCCCGTCAGCCAATAGGGATAGCGTTCAGGCAGCCGGTGGACGGTGTAGACAAACAGATATGAATGGAGTGTTTCCTCAGAGCCGGTGTGCGATTTCTGAACAGATTTTTGTAAACCTTAGCAAATGATAGAGCAATGAGTTCAAACATGGCTGTTGTTTATAGAGATTCCAACAATACCTGATAACTTCATGGACTCCCTCTCTCCCTGTGATGAGAGCGTGACATTTATCTTCTTTGGGTCATATAAGGAAACGGTTTTTCACATAGCTCGAAAACCTTAATCCTTCTTCAAACTATTTCAGAATCATTACTCCTGTCCAAAGTTAGAGGAAGTATTCTTCAAAGGGTTATTCTTTTCTTGGCGATTTTATTGTTGAAATCCAATCAGATGTTAAACATGCTCCTTGAATTGCGCACATATCCACTCCAGGTATAATCGTGTGCGTGTCTATATCCCTTGGGTAGGCTAATGATTGATCTCTGAATACATGTATATATGATTTTGATTTTGATAGTAACCAGCAAACACATTTTAATTGAAAATGAGCCCTAGTGCGAAGAGATTCTGTACCTGAAACTGAAGAAATTTAAGTCTTTAGCACTGCAGAGAAGGCTTGGCAGCGGGCAAAATAATGTGGTTCAGGGACTGTGAGACAGACTACCCATGAGGTGACATGCAAATGTGTAAGTACATCGCGTCACTTCTCGTGGTGTGATCACTCCACTAGGCCATAATGTAACAGTTACTAACTTAAAATGATCTTCAACACAATTGAATTCCTGGTAGTATTTTGACCTGAAATACATTCCCGAATTCATCGTAGTGTGTATTCTTACTGCAGTCGTTGCCGGACGTGCTCACGTAGAATGTGGTTACTGATGATGATGATGATGATGATGATGTTACACGTGCATAAAGTGGATCATTATGACGGCGCAGTAACGAAATACAGCACCGAGCGTGTACATAGTACATTGGCCATAGTGTACTAACACCAGGCACAATTAACATCAGATATCTGTCAAAAATCTCTACCTGAAAACCTCCATTTTCGAATACATCAGCAAGAATCAAGCCCATGCCATCATGTAGCATGACCATATAACACCAGACACAATTAGCATCAGATATCTGTCAACAAACTCGACCTGAAAAGCGCCATTTTCGAACACATCCTCAAGAATCAAGTCCGTGCAATCATGTAGCAAGACCACTAAAATCCTGGCGTCAAACTGGCGTCAAAGGAGACTTCAACGGGTCATAGAGGCAATCAGGAGATCCCAACCAGCAATAAACCTTGACAAGGGAACATACCTGCCTAGCGTACGTTAATTTAATTATCTGTGCTAACTTCCATGTCTTCACTGACATCTATCAGTGTTTTTATTCCCCATTTGTCCATCATTACCAATCGGTCTTGGGCCCCCTAACACGACAACTCGCCTAGTTGTCCATTGCCATTATCAGTCGGCACTACTAGGTCTAGAAGACGGAACCCAAAAAATGGTGAAAATGTGGTCCTGTTCTGGCGACAGAATGGGATGTGACTTCTTCACAATTAGGAACGGTTTAGCCAGCTACCGAGCGTGACTACCATAGGGGCCCTTTTAAGGTGTAACACGTCACATCAGTTATGGCAACATCTGGTTAGATTTTCATCAAAATGTTAGTTTTGGAATGCTTAGATCATGATTTAAAATTGTGGACAATAATATTACATATATTGTCATCGCAAAAATATTTAGGCAAAGTCAAAGGTCAGTTTTAGAAGAAGGGCATGTGATGCGAAAATACAAAGTATAGCTATTTTTATCCAAAATTATAGTTCTTTTTATTCAGCTATATCATTTGAAGATCATATATACCTTTGGTTGGTACTATATGCATGAGACCCGTGAAGGTCCCGGGGTAGAATAGGCCTTCAGCAACCCATGCTTGTCATAAAAGGCGACTATCCTTGTCCTAAGAGGCGACTAACGGGATCGGGTGGTCATACTCGCTGACTGGGTTGACACATGTCATCGGTTCCCAATTGCGCAGATCGATGCTCATGTTGTTGATCACTGGATTGTCTGGTCCAGACTCGATTATTTACAGACCGTCGCCATATAGCTGGAATATTGCTAAGTGCGACGTAAAACTAAACTCACTCACTCACTCACTATATGCATGAAAACCCATTACAAGGAAACAAAAACAAAAGTTGGTACTTTGTACTGTACTCTGTTCAGCAGTGAAAGTTCCATGCTTTACATAGTATCAACGATACCCAATATGTCGAAGATACTACTGGACTATCATAAGAATCACACCGCATAACAGAAAGCTACTAAATGTATAATTCTGTTATTCCAGATGCCATTATTGTGCGCCATTTTTTATGTTTTCAAAGTGAAACATTACGACTTCGTTGTCAAGATTTGGTTTACACTGGCAATCATTAGTATATTGTAAAAGATAAGGCACATTTATCAGAAAGGAGTTACACACCCCTCGCACACCTCTGAAATACACACTATTTTCCAATGCATTCCTTTGGATTATAATTTTCGATTCTTTTTAAAGCTTTCTTGGGTTCTAAATATGAAAATTTCAACATGTGGGGAAACATTTGTAAATTTGAAATTTTCAGATGGTTTCATGGCTTAAAAACTTGTCATGCTCATGTTACCAGTGCAAAAATAAAATGATCACAGAAAAAAACTGAGTTTGCATTGTGTTATTCAGATATGCCTTTGAAATCAACGTTCATAGTGAAGGACTGGCTGAGCAAGACATTGTTATGCAAGCGGACAGGTTTCCACAAAAGGGTTACAGATGTTACAGACTTACATGTTGTCATTCACATTGAGGTTGATAGTTGTTTCAGCTATGCAGCACGTTATTACTCTCTCCTGGTTTATTGATTGTTAACTAACACCATAACAGCATTCAATCAGTAACAAAACATCTGTATAAATACCTGTGATATGAACCTGCTTAAAGCTGCATTACTCACAGGTACTTTCACACAGTCTTGCTTTACATTTCAAAGTCTCTTGACGTAAGTTTGTTTTCAAATTATTGATTTAGTATATCAAGTTGGCTATCTGGAGGTATGGACGTATCAAAGCATTAAGGTCTTGAACAGATACCTCCCGTCTTTTCTCTTTTTTCACTTTGCGCTGGATAATTAAAACATCACACATGCAGTTGTACATACAATGTACTTGGAGTAGCCGTCCCTTATTCCATAAAATTCAGAAATATAGGTATGGTCTTGAAAAACCAGTAAGCATACCCGGGGCATGTTTGAATCCATAATTACAGGATCCTGATATGATACATCAAGCTCAAGCCCTGGGATAAGAACCAGTGGTGATTTAGCCTGGCTTCATTCTGGACTATTGCATTACCGTAAGGATTTGGCCGAAAGTTTGGAGAATGAGACGGACAACAGCCATGTCCAAGTCCCAGCCATACAGAACGAATATGGTTCTTTCAAGGGGGTAAACGTATTTTTTTTTAAAATCTCATAGAAATATTAGCATTCGTATTTCGGAAAATAAATACACTGAATATAGATCTGGATAAACAGAAGGCGTCCTTCGTTTAAAACACACTCTACTGGTCACAGCTGGTTGCTTCATAATATCTTTTGGAACGATGCAGTTGACTACAGCCGACTTGGTAGTGTTCATCTAGTAAGGTCTGCCAATATTTTAGAGCTGATGTATTGTCGATAGTGAGTCATGTGAATCAATTCTATGATGCGGTAACTACTTTCAATTCATTAACGCACTGCTTAAAGGACAAGGTAGTCATGCGACATACTGAAATCGGGAAATGAACGACAGATGGTCTTTTGGTATCTATATAGTCGAGGTCACCCACTACTGTCAATATGTTTAGCAGATTTCAAGGTTTTCAGTTCAAAATCATAATTCTACACCTTACGCCAACGTACATACCAGCTTCTGTGATGACCAGGCAAATGCAGCTTGACAATTGGCCCTCTGAGGTACGACTTATGCAGAGACAAGCTAATATTGGCAACATACATTGTGTTGCCAGTAATAGCATTTGGAGTGATCTACAGCCTAGGACTAGGACGGGTCCAAATCTTCAACTCGCGTACCTCACCCCTATTGCTCTACCCGGATACCCGTTATGTTAATTCCTGACAACATCTTGACCATGTATTATATTTAAAAAGTGACTGTAAATTATGTCAAAATCTTGAAACATAATGCAACCTTTTATTCATGAAAGAATATTTAACACTTTTCAGTGTTTAATCTATCAGTCACCTGAGCATTACAGGCCAGGGTTTCGAGTTGGGAACTCGAGTCCAACACATTACCCACGCGTCCCGTGTATCCGGGCTACCTGTCCCAGCCCTGCCACATCATGAGTCTGAGTATGCATTTAATCATTCCCACATGTTCACAAATATGTTAGGTCCAAATCGATCTTCGACAACCAATGTTGTCGTACGACGGAACTAATGTGATCAGAAGATTGTTGTCACATCCTACTTGAAAGATCGCATCGTATCCTACTTGCAAAGAACACTGAGGCGTGCATAACTTTTTCAAAGTTACAGTAAAGCAAGATGTTAATATCAATATTATCCAGGAGCATCTTTGAGTTTATCCATAAAAGTAGGTACATAATGTTTTGTATTTAAAGAAATACGTTTTATCGTAATAAAATCTCATGAAATAGTCTTCTGTGATAGTGTTGCAAAAACGTTAATGTTAAATTGTGCCGTTGACATTCTTCAAATTCATATCTGTGCATTTAAAAGTCAGTGTGCAGGAAGGTGTAGCTGTAAGAGCGCGAACCTGTTGTGTACTTCAACATGTGGACTTAAAACGTCTTGACATTGACGAACATGTCAACTGAGAATACACTGTGCCTATTAAAGCAATTAATGCGAATTGATATGAAGGAAATGTTGCTTGCGTTATGATCAAAAGACTCACTCATCATTCTTTATGTGTCTTCTTCAGTGTGGCTTTTCTTTTACAATATACTAATGATTGCCAGTGTAAACTAAATCGGGAAAACGAAATCGTAATGTTTCATTTTGAAAAACATAAACAATGGCGCACAATAATGGCATCTGGAATAACAGAATTATACATTTAGTAGCTTTCTGTTATGTGGTGTGATTCTTATGACAGTCCAGTAGTATCTTCGACATATTGGATATCGTTGTTACTATGTAAAGTATGGAACTTTTACTGCTGAACTGACATTATGTAATATTGCTGTTCAAAGTACCAGGTACCGACTTTTGAAAAACATAATGTTGGAGAAAATTACCATTATTTTTGTACAGTTGAATTCATATTTGTCATCAAATGCCCTTTCCATTAAAACTGACCTTTGACCTTACCAACATATTTCGCGATGAGCACATAGGTAGTATTATTGCCCACAATTTTATATCAAAAACTGAGCATTCCAAAACTATAATTATTTCCATGAAAATATGTCACTCCAAACCAGAGTTTTTAAATGAAACAATCTAGCTATAGGTTAAAATGGTGTCATAACTGACATAACATGTTGCACGTTAAAAGGCCTCTCGGTTGCTGATGGCAACCGGCTTTAAATCAAAGCTAATTTAAAATCATTCCTGATTGTGAAAAATCACATCCCATTCGGTCGCCAGAACTGCTGCACATTTTCACCATCTGGGGCTCCGGGCTTCTAGACCGAGTGGCGTCTCTGGTTAAGTGTCCACCATTGATCATATAACTCTTATTGTTTTACATGTACTTAGGGAGCGTTCAGGATTTATGGCTACAGGTTAATGATTTTATGTAGAAGCATGAACAATGTGAATTACTCAGACACACCTCCTCAAATTTATGTACAAAATTAGTGCCATAGTGCTGACCAAATTTCAAACAGGTTCCACAAAACTGAATTCTCATATGTATTGAAAAACAAAGACAAATGCATGCACCGCAACAAACAAACATACGCCCCACAATGTCCCACTACACACTGCATACACTACCAACAACACAAAATAGTGCTCCAGAGTTCACTGGACACAAAACCACACCTAACACTACAAAAACTTCCAAGCTCACTAAATGAAGCTTTATGCATAATGATTTTTTATCAAAACTGGGTTTTTAGGTCGCATGTCATCCCACATGTGAAGTATGCATGGAGCTTCCCATTCACCTGATGAAGAAGTAAGAATATACTGGGAAACGGTGTGTTCCCCACAATAAAGAAGTTGACATCCATAAATGTTCCGCTGTTCTATTCCCCACACATCGTCGGTCCTTGTGTCAGTGTGGCCAGACGAAAAAGGACTGTCCCAGTACATACACTGACATACAGTACACCATGTCTGTACGCTGTATTAACGATGTGCATCCTGGATGCTCGCTATGTCACTATCATTTGGTTGCGAAGTTGACAAGAAAATCTCCCGCGCCCACCAACTTACCTTCAGAAAGCAGCCACTCAGTAATTGTATATGGTAGAAGTTGACGAAGGACACCAACTTTCACATAATGCTGTCGATCCGAAATTTGATTGAAATGATTACGTTTGAGC
The DNA here is from genome assembly GCF_037392515.1 of Haliotis asinina. Taxonomy (NCBI): domain Eukaryota; kingdom Metazoa; phylum Mollusca; class Gastropoda; order Lepetellida; family Haliotidae; genus Haliotis; species Haliotis asinina. Next base: position 65,829,697 of record NC_090281.1, on the reverse strand, counting down.
ACAGTGTGAGCCAGCAGTCTTGAACGGTCCCAGCGTCACCTACACGTTCTCTTGTTTCACATGGCCGTTGCGGGCAGTATGGCTTGAGGCTCGTTCACCTTATCGCCACGCTGTTTGTCACATGACAGATTAGCACAAGGACCAGTGGGCTTACCGCGGAATAACACACACACAGGTGAGACTGGCCACTCCTCACGTGTGAAATACCGTGTAGTACACGGAACATAGATCTATGTTGTGTCTCCATGACTCATACTTCGTGTGAGTATTGTTCTACGCCGCTGTCAGCAATATTCCAGCAACGTCACGGCGCGGGCACCATAAATGGACTTCACACATTGTACCCACGTGGGGAATCAAACCCGGGCCTTCGGTGTGACGAGCGAACGCCTTAACCACTAGGCTACCCCACTACCCCACACCGTGTTGTGACACGTGAAGATCCGGAGTAGAATATGTCTACAGCAACCATTCCTGCCACAAAAGGCGACTAAGGGAATGGGTGGTAAGGCTTCGTGACTTGGTTGACACATACCATCAGTTCCCAGTTGCAAAGATAGATGCTCATGCTGTTGATCATTGGATTGTCCATTCCGGAATTTTGCTGGGTACGGCGTAAACATCACCTCGCACACTAATCGTGTTATAGTTATGTTACATACATTTACTGCATCGGATTAACAAGGACAGGTTGCAGGGATTACAATACTGACAATGTCACAAAGTCACAAAATGTTCCGTGTTTGTTAGAACTCTATTTCACAAAGTAAAATGCGGGTCATATTGCCATTGACAGGCAACTAATTACTGAGTGAGCAATTCCACGGCGATTGTAAGAATACACTGAATGTGTACATGATACTTACATCGGTCACAAGGGATATATATGTACGTTGTTCAATATTCCCATGTCCGGCACTGTACAAACACTCTTACTTCCCAAATGAACTTGTCCAGCCCAGCCCATTGAGGTCAGTATGTCGATATGCCAGCACACAGGCTTAATTGTCCTACATTATCCGCTTGGGATAGGCCTTGGTGTGAGCACATGGACCTTGTAACTTGAACACCTTTCATACATTTCCTTCTTTGGCGTATGAAAGCCGATAAGTAGATAAACAAATACACATGATAGGTGATAAACTGTTATTAGGGTGAACTACTCATTCAGTATTTGGAATAACGGTATCAGGTTCGCTTTTCACTCCTCATCTTTACACCCTGCAGTCACAACGGGTATACGTAGATAAGCGTCTCCTAATCGTGGCCTTCCTGTGTGCACTTGTCTCTGAGGTAACAACTATAAGTCCATGTTATAGATTAAAGATTTTTTCTAATGTAAATGAACAAATTGTCTAGCGTAGAATTTAATTTAAGCTATCTTGAATTGATTGCTGACATAATTACGTACAATATGATTGTAAACGAATTGGTGACATCTTACAATACATTTAGAGATATCACGAAATACTTTCTTAAAATCACAGAAATACATTTTCCGATATCAGTAATTCCATTTTGGATATCTGAAATTAATCAAAGATTTCTTCACATATGTTATGATGTCGTAAAAAAAACATTGATATCTTCAGATATAATTCAGGAAAACGACCTGACATTCGTTCGTATTTATACTGAGCTCGTATGACAGGTTAGGGAGTTTATTGGTCAGCAGCTAAGACTTCTCTGTATGATATGACATGTTGTGTCAGAGGACTAACCGCAGACGGATGGCCACCCAAATATTGTGCACTAGGTGCCCCAGTCAGTAAATCAAGGCAGACTCGCCACAAAACGACCAATTATGCCAGCTGTTTACAGTGTGGACGCTGAAGAAAAACACATGATGAGAAGCAGTCCTACGCCTAGCATTGGTCCTACCGACAGGAAGGTGATCGGAAAAAAGGCAATGGAAAAAACAAGGATAAAAGATTATAGGAAAACCAGATTTTTAAAATATGATCTCAAACCGTTTACTTTGTTTATACTGTATCTTATAAATTTTACTTTCATTGTTAGCATTAACAGAATCCTGTTCTGTAGTTATTTGCTAAAAAAAACAAAAAAAAACTATTTCAAAAACAACAACTGTTGTAGTTTTTCTAAGGTGACATCACATTTGTGCTTCGGTGTTGGGCAGGACATAAGGGATAGAAACATTCAGGAGTGACGCACCCAAACACGGTCACACATCTAAGGATTCTCCGTGGCAAACGTTGTTTAACTTCCCACACCAGCAAGTGAAGTATGGGGTGATGTACGCTAATGAAACTAAGTGTTTTAAGTATGCAGAAACTTTATCGCTGTTTAATGGCCCATGTAACTGTTACCTAAAATATTATGGCATTAGCAGCTGGAATATATCCTTTTGTATTAAAAAAACAAAGAAAACAATAAAAAATATAAAAAAACCACTGTTTTTGAGTGGTTGTCAGTTTGAGACTATCTGTGAAATGTCATAGTTTCCAGAAAAGGAACTTGTCCTAAATGCATCCTGTTCCCCGGGAGTAAAGCACGTAGCATCCGTGAGGAAGCTTCAGTTACTTCCTAAAACGTTAAACGTTAAAAACACAGTCGGCTGGCTACACAGCATGTGCTTCATGTTGGCACGCAACACTGACGCTTGTTCTTATTGACAAATTGGGGTTCATTGTATTAGCGTTCAGACAATGGATATACTTATAATATATGTTTGTGAAAGATGACGTCATGGCTTCGGAAATCCATTATAGAGTAAAGGAACACAGTGCAAAGAATGCGTCCATGCTGGTTACTTCATGTCCATGTCATATACACCACCTACACACATTAGTATGATCACAAGCTTGATATTTGCCTTAATCACAGTTCGTGCACGATCTTAATGGTCACATAACGACACGTGTTTTAACATAGTTTCTACCATTCTTCAGTACCAGGCTGACCAGTTAAGTACAGATCGAATTACAGCTGATCAGCTCACCAAAGTACAATGCCAGTCTAATTCACAGTTCATAACAAGACCCAGATGACGTTTAGTCCAATTCCAGTTTCACTGCAGTTGTCACCAACTCTTTTCCTATCCCATACAATCATGATTGATCACCTACTCTCAATTAACAGAAAACACTAGCCACTTCATCCCATCCTATCAGATATACTCATAACACGCCAGGGACTCACGTGAACCTATCGAAGTATCGCAATAGTTACCAACTCTGATCCTACCAAAATATAACACACACTTCATATTTCACTGTCTCGTACACGGACTGTTCAGTGGAACACACATACACAACAGATCACCTTCCTTAACAGAAGTGAGTACATATTCACCACAACAGATCACCCCCCTTAACAGAAGTGAGTACATATTCACCACAACAGATCACGTTTCTTAACACAAGGGAGTAAACATGCAACAGATCGCCCTCCATAACACAGATGAGTGCGTATTGACCACAGCAAATCACGTTCCATAACACAAGGGAATACATATTCACCATAGATTACAATGTCCCATGACACAAGGGAGTACACATTCACCATATATTACCATGTCCCATGACACAAGGGAGTACATATTCACCATAGATTACCATGTCCCATGACACAAGGGAGTACATATTCACCATAGATTACCATGTCCCATGACACAAGGGAACATATTCACCATAGATTACCATGTCCCATGACACAAGGGAACATATTCACCACAGATTACCATGTCCCATGACACAAGGGAGTACATATTCACCATAGATTACCATGCCCCATGACACAAGGGAGTACATATTCACCATAGATTACCATGTCCCATGACACAAGGGAGTACACATTCACCATAGATTACCATGTCCCATGACACAAGGGAGTGCATATTCACCATAGATTACCATGTCCCATGACACAAGGGAACATATTCACCATAGATTGCCATGCCCCATGACACAAGGGAACATATTCACCATAGATTACCATGTCCCATGACACAAGGGAGTACATATTCACCATAGATTACCATGTCCCATGACACAAGGGAGTGCATATTCACCATAGATTAACATGTCCCATGACACAAGGGAACATATTCACCATAGATTACCATGTCCCATGACACAAGGGAGTACATATTCACCACATGTGATCCCGTTCCATCAAACTACGGGTAGTATGTTCACAACAGCAGATGACCTTCCGTAATACATAATGAGAACCGAAAATTATTTTTGCAAAGCAAAATTATTTATCTAGAGCAAAAACTGATAAAAAAATATAAAAAGACAATAAAATAATATCATACATGTACTGTAGCTGAAACTCAATAGTCAGTATAACACTGCGTTAAAGCTCCGTCGATAAAAATTCTGTATGACATATAGACGTTTTCTTCACAACTTACCCTATATACGACTTGAGTCAGTCGCAACAATTTCTGTGTGAACCCGCGGCGATGGGTTGATACCTGAATTCACACTAAACTTCAAGTCCCGAGTGTTAGCGACTTTGAGATTTCGTTGTTACATAGAAAAACAACCACGGCCATGACAGCGGTTTATGGCTATTACTTCGGCAAACATCGGCAGCTCACACTTACGTCATCGGCAAACATCGGCAAATAGCGAGCGATTTTCTTGTTCCGAGTCAACAAGTCCGACCGGTAAACAATGAGTCGTGTAAAGAAGCATTTCAACTTACTAATCTGGGTTTCACTTTTGTGTGACTTCATTTGGGTTCAATATAGCTTTATAACTTGGAGTGGATTTTTTCGCTTCATCTTTTCCAAACTGAGAAGTACATTCGATCGAACAGGTACTGTTGTCATAGAAATAGCCAATGAACACGAAAACAAACGTTTAACCGAGTTACTTTTTATAGACAGACAAAAAGGGTCATAATCACACAGTATGGCGATATACCATTTTTTCAGTAAGAGGCGTGATAAGTAATACTTTTGTATTTATAGCCTAACCTGTTTTGGTTTAGCACGTCCTGACAATGAAGTTTGAACTCTGGAGAATATACCTCTCATGTTTTTCTTTTAAAAAATATCATATACATTATCCTCTCAATGCTCTGTCGTGTATCATCCCTGGGTAGTCTCGGAGCGTCCACACAAGGAGGATATAATTCTCTCATAACAAGTAAAGACTGTGTTGTTCCAGAGGACGGTCACGCCACTGCAACATTTGAACAATTGGCTTGTGTCTCTGGGGATAAACATTGCTAGGGCATCTCTGTTAGAGCCTAGCAGCTAGCACGCTTGTATTGTGGTATAGCGCTAAGAAAGTAACAACCGTTTCTCAAACATTTGGACTGAAATGATTCGGACTTGAATGGAGCTAAATGTCCGTGTCTTTGAATCCTATTCACTGCATCAAAACTCATTTGGAACATGTAAAGCCACTCGTTTCTTCAAACAAATAGAAACAGTCATGAGATAAATGAGATGACAAAGCGTTTTAGTCTGTTTCCATCAAGAAGCAATACATTGTTCTGACTCTCAAAATACTTTTCCCCGAGTGGATGATGGCGGTTGTGTCGTGGGATAAGGGACAGAGAGAAAATGTGACACAGATTCGTTAAGTCAACGTTAGGCCTAATAATAGCCCCCAGAGGGGTCAGACTGTAAATAAAACACCACAACAATCTCAAAATAAATGTTTGGTTTACAAATTAGTCTAAACCGCACGGAAGCCAGGTTATTCCTGAAATGTAATACCACCATATGGCCTGCGTGCTTTGATAAAGAGACAAGTGAATCAATGAAAGCATAAAACAGTCTATGATAATTGATCCAGAAAACACTTTTAAAAGAACAATGAACTGATCACCAACTGATCGCATATCCGACAATAATGACGTTCTAACACAGTGATCGACGCAAGCTCCCTTTCAGTTTCTGTCTTGCAGCTTATAACATGGGACTTAATGGAAATATTTCCGATGGCCACCTTACCTCGTTTGATCAGCAGGTAATTCTTTGATGCTACAGGTATGAACTTTAATGTGTATCTACTGCATTAGAAAGCCGGATAAGCATAGTTATACACCTATAGGTAATCCTAAACAAACGATCAAGGAATTACACACCACATGTGCGAGTCTCTCAAAGGATTGTTGTTTGACGCCGCACTCAGCAATATTCCAGCTATATCATGGCGGTCCGCAAATAATCGAGTCTCTGCACCAGACAATCCGGTGACCAACAACAAGAGCATCCGTCTATGCAAATGGGAACCGATGACATGTGTCAATTAAGTCAGCAAGCCTGATCACCCGATCCCGTTAATCGCTCCTTACAACAAGCAAAGCTGCTGAAGACCAAATCTAACCTAGGCCAACAAAGGTCCTCTGAATAGGGATTTCTATACTGATATTTACTGAGAACATTGCCAACTGAATCTAACTTGATATTACTAATACTTAAATCTAGGGGAGACTAGAACATATCTCAGCAAATTTTAAAATTGTGAGAGATACTGGTTTCTAGTAAGAGGATTGGCGATGGACGAATTCGGAACACAATACATCCCGGAGATGATACATGGTGATCCACTGTAATGACCACCAATGACTTAAAGGATCATAACCTATTGGGACACTTAGTTCATAGCATCGTTATGATTTGTCAGATATTTATTGCAGGCGTTTGGGTCTGGTGATGTCAGGCTTTGTAGGCTTTGGTCCTGTTCTGCTGATAGCTTTCAGCTGACGTTATAGGATGCCTAAGACGTTGATATCAAGTAACAGACGTGCGCAGTGGGGGACAGTCTGGTCTCAGTGGTGGGCGTGACTGCTATGGATGTTGTGCGTCTAACAATGTAATACATGACATTGTGTATTCACTAATGAATGACGAGTCGCTGGAGTTGGAAACGATTCGTGCTCTGTGACCGCCAGCCTTGGCGTCCTGGTAGCAGAACGTCGACCTTGACACTCTGCATACGGGAAAGCAAAGGTTGCGCAATGTGCAGTGTGAATCATCGAGGCAAGTGACAGTCACACTTGTTCCGGCGTTTTGTACACAGACCTTGAGTAAAAGTGGCGTTGAGTATAACTGACATTGATTACAACTGACGTTGAGTACACTGATGTTGAGTACAACTGACGCTGAGTGCAACTGACGTATGGTGACAACACGCCGACCTGTAACTGATACATCTCGTGGTCGTGCACGTATACGATTTCTAAAAGCTGACCCGTAACTGTTACCATTAGAAGCCTGATGAAAGTTTGCAGCTATTTGAGACGCTGTTAAGGGTTCGACTTCCCATAGTCTGGTTTAGGGGCAGTCGAGTTTAGGGGGCAGTGGATACTGTGCCGTCACTCACGGTTCACAAATGGTTCATAAGATTGTTATCCACTGCTATTTAAAATCTCAGATGCAATACTGATTCCCTTTTGTCTGGCGGGAACCCTCCTATCTTTCAAGGAGTAGTACTTGGCTGAACCAAGTCGAATCTCGCTGACTCATGAAGTCTGTGCATGGCTGACGTCTGTCAGTCGGATCTCTCTGACTCTTGAGGAGGAAGTCAAGTCTTTTCAGTGTCCGTTCAAGTGTTTACTTCTTTTGACTTGTTCATCGGTCCATCAAAGTTCAGTCGTGAGAATTTCACAATGCACATATTTATCTACAGGTTACAAAAACTTGGGTTCCAGACATGCAGTATTCCTGTCGTCCCGACATCGGACCTCATACAGATAAGACGACATTCGTGTTAACAACGTCAAAAATGATGACAGCTACAAGACAGATCAGTATGTTGCTAGGACACTGACAGCCAAATACCTGGATGCGGATAAAAAATATTGCCTAACCTGACGTGCATTGGGTCTCCGTGTCAACCATGCGAATAGTTGCGTTGCTACAGACTTCAACAATCTGAGGATCAATACAGTACTCTTTTAAATCAAATTTGCACTGGGAATGACAAGGATATGTATTTTGTGTGAATCTGGTTTGAAGATATATTGGTTCATCCTTTAACCTACATCTACACTTACTACACTTTCATTAATCGTAGAGAACTTTCACTTCTCAGTACAAACAACACAGATATGAAAATCCACCCGGACAAGTGTATATTGTAATAATAATTCCACTCACCATATCCCACATCCCACATAACATACCTCACACCTCACACCTCACATCCCACATCCAACATCCCACACACCACACTCCCTCACCACCACACAACCCACGCCTCACAACCCACAACCCCACTCACTCCGCATGCCCTCGCCCACATCCCAACTCAATGTCCTCAGCTTGACGGCGGTTGGTTCTTTCTAAACAACACGAGTTTGACAACACTTCACATGTCAAACTCGAGTTTGACAACACTGAAAGTTTAATGGAAAAGTTAGTGAGAAAAGAGACAGACCCTATGTCTTGACAAAAGTTTGACAACTATGAAATTGATGTTAGTTTGCGGTTTGAAGGCCGCTTTCTACTGTCATGTATGCACCTATTGTGATGGCCGCAGCGTACAAAACATGGCGTTATCTTCAAATGTACGTGATTTAGGTGTCCACGTGATGCTGGCCCTGTCAGTATCATAAGTGTCACATCTAAAACCTCCCAGGTGAATACGCAATGCAAACATGTCACATCGTATCTAAAGATTACATATATGCAGTTTCCTTGTCTCTGAAATCGTCCACTAGTCAGTATGAACTTGCATATTATGACCAGACCACATGTGTGTAATAGATACGCAGGTCAACCGACATATACTCAACTCTTGCACAGGTAACTACATGCAAATATATACTACACATGCTATCACTGTCTGGGAAGATATCACTGGTAGCCAGGACTGTCCATATGTCTACATGTACCTGTAGACACAGATAGTACCTATTCCTGTCTACATTTGTCCGTAGACGCAGATTGTACTTACTGTTGTCTGTCTGTAGACACATATGGCACTTACTACTGTCTGCATGTGCCGGTGGACACAGAAGGTACCTACTACTGACTGCATGAGATTGCAGATACATATGGTACCTATTACTGTCTCTCTGTAGACACAGAAAGTACCTTCTACAGTCTCACATGTGCCTGTAGACACAGAAGGTACCTACTACTGTGTATCTGTAGACACAGGTGATACCTACTACTGTGTATCTGTAGACACAGGTGGTACCTACTCCTATCTGCATGTGCCTGTAGACACAGAAGGTACCTACTACTGTGTATCTGTAGACACATGTGGTACCTATACTACTGTTTATCTGTAGACCCAGGTGGTACCTACTACTGTCTACATATGCCTGTAGACACAGGTGGTACCTACTACTGTCTACATATGCCTGTAGACACAGGTGGTACCTACTGTCTTCATGTGCCAGTAGGCACACATGGTATCTAGTATTGTCTACATGTGTCTGCAGACATAGGTGGTGTCTCCTACTGCCTAAATGTGCCTTTAGATACATTTAGACTACATGTGATTGTAGACACATGTACGTGGTATCTACTACTGTCTATCTGAAGACACAATGGAACCTATATACTACTGTTTATCTGTAGATACATGTGGTACCTACTACTGTCTACATATGCCTGTAGACACAGGTGGTACCTACTACTGCCTACATGTGCCAGTAGGCACACATGGTACCTACTACTGTCTTAGTCACGACACAAGTTGAGATGAAGACATCGCCCACGTGACACCATCCCTTCAGTGCACCATGTTCTTCGTGGCCTGTACGTGTACATAACAACAGCAGGAAGTTGAGGTTATCAAGCAAGTGTTATAGCAGAGACACACCAACGCCCAGCATCATCAACCAGCCTAATATATTCCACATCCTCATCTGCAGCCGGCAGACACTCGGCAACATGTACATGCTATCTGAAATTTACGACTAATTTGTTGCGCATGACCTATGGCTTAACGGTTTATAAATAGCCCTAACAAAGGGAGTTCATCGGCCAAAGTGGAAATTAAATCAGCTAAGAGTCTTGACTAATAATAATATCTGTACCCGACACATTTATAGAGCATACACTCAGCATATGCCCGCTCCATTGTTGTTATGTCGCAAGGTGCCCGGACAACTGCTGTTATGTCGCAAGGTGTCCGGGCAATTGTTGTTATGTCGCAAGGTGCCCGGACAATTGTTGTTATGCTAAAAGGGGCAGGGCCCATTGTTGTTCTGTCTTAGATTACCTGTGTTGTATGGTCCTGTCGCAAGAGTCTCAGGTCATTGTTTTTATGTCGCAAGCTGTTGTTATTATGTCTGAGATGACCCGAGGATATGCCCTATGGTTGTGTTGCTAGGCGACCGACTCATTATTATTATGATGCAAGGAGCGCGACACTTTGCTGTTTTGTTGCATGGTGACAGACCCTTTGTTTTTGTTGGGTTTTTTTGTCACAAGGTGCCTTACGCTTGTTATGCTGCAAGTTGCCCGACCTATTGTTGATATGTTGCAAGGTGTCCGATCCATTGTTGTTATGCAACAACAGGCAGGGCAACAACAACATCTACTAATAATGCTGGAAGTGACGCACCCTCTGAATCGACCCAATACGCTTCCTCTCAGAACAGACCCTTTAACTCTGCTACGGCAGCCGTTGTCAAATTATGCACGGTATTGCCAACATTGTAATATTTTGCAAAACGCATACTCTTTTATAAAGTTGACAAAGTATGCCAAGTGTATAAATGATGTTATTAAAAGATACATTCCGTGAGGTTAGACGCTCATTCCTTAAGCCCTCAGTCATTCACAACATAACCTGCACTTATTACCATTATGTAGATGAAGCGACGCGGTATACATGAGAAACGTCGCGTGATTTAGTTTCAGGTGAAGCATCATTGACAGAAATATACCATGTACACTTACACTTACATTTCACTTTCCCTTTTACTTTCGTAAGAGCAAAACTTGAAAAAAAGCCGGCGTTACAGGTCTCATTCCCTGTTTACCTGTCAGCACACCCCATATACAGTAGACGCTGGTGCACGACGTATTTCATATGCAGGTAACGTGAAGGACGTGTCTTTAATCGGGGCACGTTAAATAATGCACTTACTCATACGGGAAATCTAATCACGCCTACCTTCGTGTTCATTTGTTTTCCAGCTTACCTGTTCTTCAGGCCTAGAGAGTGGTGTTGGCGGATGTGATAGACATGGGTTTGAGCTTTGTCGTTTTGTCGTATTGATTCGGGTCTAGAAAAGGTCCACTCATTCCACTGAACGTCCTTGGAGATAGTGTTAAATCGATTCATTCATGTCATTAAGGAAGAAAATGAGTAAATTCAACCAGTGTTTGAGAGCCTATCACGTAAATTTGCAAATTTGTTAACGATAAATAACACCGACACAACCCGTTTCCATAATAGTCAGAAAGCTATTTGCATTCGCCAAAATGCAATTGGATTGATTATCGTCATTGTGGCAGGAATACTAGTAGTAGTAGTAGTAGTAGTAGTAGTAGTAGTAGTAGTAGTTGTAGTAGTAGTAGTAGTAGAAGTAGTAGTAGTACCACCAGAGACAGTAGTAGTAGCAGTAGTATAGCAGCAGCAGCAGCAGTAGTAGTAGTAGTAGTAGTAGTAGTAGTAGAGGAAGGTGTAGTAGTGCCTGCACAGGGCTTGTCACTGGGGCTTCTTACAGATGTATCAGTTTGTCGACAAACGCCTGACACCTGTGCTTGTTACAGATGTACCATCGTATCAAAATATGTCTGTCACTATGTCTTGTTATTGATGTACCAGTTTGTCAACATGCCTAACACTGTGGTGTGTTACTGATGTGCCGGTTTGTCAACATATGCCTGACACTGTGGTGTGTCACATGTGTACATGTTTGTCAACACGCATGACACTGTAGTGTATTACTGATGTGCCAGTAGATGAAGATGAGTTTGTTCAGTGTGGCCCTTATCAAAACTCCCTGCTGCCATTCCCGTACACTATCGATCTGTGTAACATCTTAATAGGAAGTCAGCTACTAGTACATTGTATAAGTATTGCTAATCTCTTACGTGTTTTGGATATCATCACGTCAGTGCAATAGGTTCACATTAGTAAGTTATGTTTATTAGTACCTGCCTGCATACATTTATTTACACTATCACTTATTACTATTACTTAACACTATGGCTGAATATCAGTGAGGTAGAACTGCATCGGATATCAAGTAGTTCTTATGTTTTAATATCATACACTCATTCTTATGTCCTGGCAGGGGCGGTGGGGTAGCCTAGTGGTTAAAGGGTTCGCCCGTCACGCCGAAGACCCGGGTTCAATTCCCCACAGCGAGGTTCGAGCGCACCTGTGACACAACCCCTAGTATACAGTACACAACCCTGTACACTTGAAAGAACCCATGTATCCGTTGGTATATGACCAGATGGTGGTCATATGAACACGTACAAACACCTAGTTGTGAGTAAAGCAACGTGCAGTAAACTTGGACAAAGTGCTGTGAATATGAGTCCCAGTCTACCCAGCTGTAAACTGGGTACCTCGTAAGGATGAGAGAACTACAAAAAGCTATTTCCGCTACACAAATATCCAATAATGATAATAAAGAATACGTTTTAAAAGTGATGTAAACCTAAACTCAGGAATTCATACAACCGTGACCGTAACATGGCATCGGGCGGTTTGACGTCGGGCGCAGTGCTTTAAAGAAGGTTCCTAACTACACCGGACTTGCGAGTGAGTCATTCTAACACATTTCCAAATATCCGAACTCTCGTGTGCGATTCGGTGTATTGTGTCCCGCCCTGCGTACCACTGTAACACGAGAAACTTACACGGAATGTTTCTCACGAACCGGTTCGTGCTCAAAGTTGGCCATATGGCCTTTGTCCCTTTTAGTTCCTGAAGTGGCCAGCAGGTGGCCATGCGGTAACCGCCACCAGGTGGTCTCATGTCTGGTTGCCCCATGGGTCGCTGACGGAAGTACCCTATTAACATGTCATTTTCATCTTGTGCATAAACTGACCGTGACATGCACATCAAACGGACTGTACCACACAGCTGAGACCTTCTATCTACTGTCCGTCCGCGAGAAGCTGATCTTTTGTTTGGCCGGAAGCGGAAGTGATACATGATCACAACGCGTAACAAAAACGCCTAAGACGTTGCTACATTAATTCTTTTTAAATTGTTCAATATCTAAATGCAGGAATTATGCAGGAAAACGACACACTGGCGTAGCAGTTTAATACATTTGTTACTGCCGGCCGCCGGTACCAGACCCGATTATAGACACCCATGTACCACTTGAAACCAATATGAACAAAACATATTTATATGGAGAAGATACACACGTTGTCGCTGTGTTATGGCTCAGCACCTTGCGAGTACAGACAGTGAATAAACTTGGACAGTCCAAGTTAACACACTGACGCCTTCTATGTGGAACACAATCCGCCTTACTCTTTGAGCTAATATTTATATTCGGCTATGTGTTGTGTTTGCCAGGGGTGTGCTTCATGTCCACAGTTATTGGCGATGTCAAGACATTATCATCTGTCGCCTTGTTTCAGTGAACAAAACAGAATAAAATCCTGTCTATAAAGCCATCCTCATTTGCAATACATACCTGATTGTACTGGTGACATATTAACCCGGCATATTACACCTTTGTCCCAATATAGAGACGTAGATATAATTATTCAGGGGCGAATACGACTTTTTGAGAGAGCAAACTATTGAGAAAACGGGGCTGCACGTTTCATTTTTACCCGAGTTTCAATGGTCATTAAACAATATTTCAAAACAAAACAAAATGATTTGGTGCGTTTGTTTCAAACGTGTATAAATTGGCGAGGGAATGTTGTATTTTTCATTAGCATTTTGTCCTCCCAACGCTCGCATTCATAATTTTATTTTAGTGGAAAGCATTATAAACATATCGTTTATAATTCAAACATTTACCGCCATGGGATAATGTGTATAATTATCTACGAGCAAGATAATAGGATGCAGATCTATGCATCGCCAGTATCAAACACATAGCTGGGAACACTACACCATAAACCGTAGATCCAGGGACGATAACTTTCCACTATACTCATCACATGCATCCAACATGGAACTCATCAGTGACGTTACTTGGTACACGCTAATTACTCAGATTAGGCCAGTGGTAATATGAAATCCTGTTTGGAGAGATAAGTTCATGTTCCCGTTTCGTGTTTCTACACCGAGGCAACTACTGGCGTACACTATCTGCGTCCGAGTCGAGCACAACTCGCGGAGGAATATTCTGTATCTTTCTCATGTTCTTGTTTGGATTTTGTTAACTTTATATGTCAAAGGGTAAAAATAATACAAATGTGATGTCTTCACTGGTGAAAGCTATAGAAGGGAGTGTGAAATCTATGAAAGCTATCTATGACACAACCTCAGTTCCCCCCTCCAACACTGCTAGAGGAAATATAATTACGTTCAGTACGATAGAGTATGCGGTTACAATTACATGCTCCAGGCCAGGTTCAATATACACGCCATTACTTGAGTGATTATTGATTCATTTTAACTTAAATGTGATCCGAAATACAGCTGACCCTGGTAGCGCTGCATCATGACTGTGGGATATCTATGATTATGAACAACCAAGCGGTGGGAGAGTTGTGTTAAGTCTATGTCAAGTATATGTTAAGTCTCTACTGCGCCCGGGGGACAACTTGATGTACTGATTTGCTATCCACGTTCATTTAACAAGGATGTGAATGTCTGACAAAACAAAGATACAGCACACGTACCTTGCCACAAGCGGGCCCTGTGAGCACGTGTTCCTCTGATGAATCCCTTCACAGTATAGCTATGAAGACAGCATCTGTTGACGCAAGCACCATGCCTCTCTCATCACGGTCAATAGCGTTTTACGACCATGGCCATACCGGAACTGGCGTCTCAGGCTATCAGTGCTGGATTGAACAATGCTAAGTGTTTCCGCTACGTAAGACGACCAGTGGCGTTGTTGCGTTTGAGATATTCCATCAATAGAATGCTGGATTCTGAACTAAAACAGAGATTACCTTTACCTCGTGCTTGTATGTACTATCCAGCATGTAGTGGTCGCTACGTTTCCTTAACAACGAACCATTTTGACATATACTCTGTTAAACAACAAGTGGCTCTTCAGTCACATGCCGTGGGTATGATATATCATATCTTTGTAACCACTGCTGTATTTGTAGGTAGTTTTCTAAACAAAGAAGCACTGACACATATCAACAACGGAGTCTTCGCACTCACATGTCGTGGGTATATTACGTCCTTGTCACAACGTCTGTATGTGTAAGTACACATTTAATCAAGACTGAAAAGTAATCTACAGGGATCGAGGTGTTTATACAAGTACAGTGTGTAGTGTGTGCGGATGGCTCAATAAACTAGAGACACACATATATATGTCGATAAATATATATCCTTACTAAGAGGAAATGCGGAATCGATTTTTGAGCTTTTGGACATGAGGAGCTACACATACTGACAATCAATTACAGTTGCCAACCCTATTGAAAAGGGTGGTTTTCGAGCAAGGCGGTCACTATGCAAGCGTAAACTGAATGAGAAGAGTACATTTATCGAGGTTTTTGGCCTTCTGAAAAGGAATAGATTTGAGTCTCGGACACAGGTTATGAAGGCCAGCGAAGGCGTGTTCTCGGCGTAACTAGAAAGTACATTTTCAAGAAGATTGAGACTGTGATGTCTCGATAAACCCCATAAAGATGGCAAACATTATCATTATCATTATAATTAACATGTCCTTAGTGTTCTGTTCCATAACCCTGTCTCGTCTTGCTTTTCTTCCATGTCTTGGGTGGTATTCAGTATATTCTGGACAATATTTGGTTACAGGTCTTAAAACGTTTGAACCTTAAACTCTTAGACCAAACCACGCCGGACATTGGCATAATACAATTTGTGTAAAGATGAAGTTATTGATGTACTCAGGTTCTGCCGTGTTAATTACACACCCTAAATTGCTCAGTAAAACGAAAGGTCTGGTGTTTGTCACCCTGTAGGGTCACACCGTAATTGTTGGCAAAAGCTTACTAGATATTCATGTGTACGGCTCCTTGCTAATGTAGGCCGCTATAATAGTATCAATACGTATATAAAGTTTATGAGCCGTTACTTAGTAACTATGAGGATTGCTTTACGAATTTTGTACATTTATCGATGAATGATAATGACAAATTTAGTATAAATTCGCGTAGTCGGACGATTTTCAAACATTTTGGACGGTTAGCCTTCGGGTAAAACACAAATACGAAACCAATACTGAAATATTGACGGTTCTGGTGTTTAATAAGTAACATAATATGGACGCAACATAGCTCGGGCGAGTCAAGGGTAAAGATACAGCTGTTGAATAGTGTTAAATATTAGTCGCATTCCCTACTACTGGCATATGTCACGGGTCTGGTGTATTGTAGTAATATGACGCCAATATCAATGTACTAGTATCTCACAGATCAGGCCTACCACTTAAAGTTTATGGGAACTGTGAGTAAAACAGAAGTATTAGTATGACTCTTGTGTCATTTTCCACCGAAACACCTCATACGATTGTTTAAGTTTGAACAGGAACACAGTGAGTGAGTGAGTATGGTTTTTTGCCGCTTTTAGTAATAATCCAGCAATGTCACGGCGGTGGACTCAAGCAATAGACATCACACATTGTACCCATGTGGAGAATCGAACACGGGTCTTCGGCGTGACGAGCGAACGCTTTAACCACTACCCCACCGCCCCTACGGTGTACATAGTACATAGTAATTGTAAATTCTTCTGAAACTTAACAGTCTAAGTAAACTTATCCTCAGTACTTTTCGTTACACCAAACTACTGAGGAGTGTAACGAAGTACACTGAGACTAAGTTTACTTAGACTGGAAACTTAACAGCGCGTGTTTCACTACTTATTTATGAAGACATCACCTTGACAATAAGGTTACGATTTACAATTTAGTTATCCTTGTTTATCCAAGTCGCAGAAACAGGATGTTTTCGTGTTTGTTTAGAACATGGTATTCACACAGGTACTACATACTTGAATATGATCAAAGTAATTGTTTAGCTATCAGGTGCTCATACAAACCTTTCTGTCCCACAGTTAGATACGCTTACGCAACGCCATGTCGTATTGAATGTCAAGGTCTACGTGGCGTGGTTTTGTTGTGCAAAGAAGAATCGCACAAAAACCTTGATAGTGTAGTGTCCTTGGAAAGACAATATCATCTGTTCAGAGAGGTTATAGGCAGCAGGACAACGCTCATGAATATTGGCATTTTGAATGTTAAACCGTACGGGAACCTCAGCGGTCGGGAGACTCTAATTTTGTGCAAGCGACGACACGTTGAAGCAGGATCATGCGCGCCCAGATTTTCAGCTGAGCCCCGTTCCTCAAAGCAATAGGAGCGCTACGACATTTGCAAGTCTATGTTAAAGTATGGGAGTTACGATCATCTTAGCGCTATGGTCGTTTTGTGGCACGGGGCCCTGTGTTCTGTGTTACAGACTGTTACATACATTCTGTTACAGATATTCTTTCACATAAATTCTGTCACATACATTCTGTCAAATACAATCTGTCACATACATTCTGTCACATACAATCTGTTACAGACTTTCTGTTACAGACTTTCTGTTACATGACCATCTGTGTCTCCAGAATTCTTCCACTAAGAGCATGTCTGATATGAAATGCGGGGACGCCTATGACAGGACACAGATAAACTGGTAACAGCAATTCATTAGCACAATCTGTGGTTATCACGTGAACACATGGTGGTCATACTATTACGTCATTGTTAATGGAAGTTGGACACCGATACTCCAGGGCGTGAGGCTCTGTTTCCTGGTACTCTGTACGGCATTGCCGATGAATTTGATAATTAGGTAAATTGGTGATCTGACGAATTACCAAATATCAAACCATAATTAATAAGGCACGGTGAATACATTCCGACATTTCATCTTTCTTATTATCTCCGTGTAATTATAGTTATAACTGTCTAATAAATGTAATGAATGATTGTTAGAAGATGTTCTGACTATTTAACATCGGCAAACAGGTCTGTTCATCTGATGTAATGAATGTGGTAGCCAGTGGCTCGAACCGCAATGCCCCCATCACACCAAAGTCGTTCTCAGTGCGTTCTTGAAAAAATGGTCAGATGGGGCTCGAACTGTGTGCGAGGGTACTCGACGTAGTCTGTTTAAGAACTCTGAGGACGAGCTCAGTGGGACTGGGGATAGAAGGGTACTCCAACGTTATCAAATGGGATGGAGTACTTAGAACGAGATTATGGCTCTTAGAAAGAGACTGTGGCACTAAGAACGGAACTGTCGTACTACCAGCGGAATTACCGTACTTCAGTCTTACTGTGGACGTGTGCAGACGGAGTGCAGTCGGGCATCAATTGCAGTTCGTTTGTACATAGTCTCCCTTATGTCCATTCCGTCCGCAGATGAGCCAAACTCGACGTCCTTTGCGATTTACTAAACCCAAACGTCGCCATTGTGAAAATAGAGATGTTCATAATCTAAAATATCATGTCATCTTTATACCAGCAACTTCTAGAATGCCACTCAAACAAAAATATTGTCTAGAAGCACACTCCAGGGGTGTTTTATAAAGTACTCTGTACTTGCAGTCGTGAGTGGCATATCACGAGTGTTGCACTGTCTGCAAACGTTAGGACAGACAGTCACGACGGACAATCAAGCGCAGCTACCATAATCACTTCAAACCTGACCCCTCCTTGTGTGACGTCACACTAATAGATTGATAAAGTTAAAACAAACGTGTACAGCTCTTTGTGTTTCAGAACACTTACATTTACATTATGTTTCCAGATAGAATCAGGATGTGTCTTTCTTTCAAAGTGTTTGACACTTACCTTGATGTAGAGAAGTGTTTTTTCAATAACATCGAGTTTGGACACATGTTGTGGGTGAACCTGACCACTCTATTACTTGTGCCACAACAATTAGCTAACATACATAGCGTTCAGTACATGTACCTTAGCTACACAACAATAAGACGCTAGGTGCCGTTCTGATCGGTACTCAAGGCAGTCTAACTACTTTCAACAGTCATTTGCAACTAACGATATTAGGGTCGGGTTTTCAGCCTGTATCTGCTACGATAAGCGAATGAGTCGAGAGCGGAAACAAAATAATATAGGCATGCTAAGAAGGGAGAATAATGGTATGTGATCCGCTGTTATCTCAAATCGAGGATACGTCTTTCTCAAATACAGGAAATTGAAATATACGATAGTGAACCGTGGGTTTTATGTAGTAGCCCCAGCACCGCTGTATGCTTGCCGAATTGCCATGTGACGTAACAATGCCACGTTCCGGAATGCCTCGATATATATGACGCCTGGCGTTCAGTCAGTACAGACGCAAACCAGATGTTTAGTGCTAATGTAAGTGATAGACTGTACACCATTCACCTGGATGCATTCACGCTGGTGTCAGGTTAGCTCACAGATAGGGGGCCGAACTGGATGGTATCTCTCTCTCTCTCTCTCTCTCTATCTATCTCTCTCTCTCTCTATCTCTCTCTCTCTCTCTCTCTCTCCCTCTCTCATGAATTCCGCAGGAAAGTGCGTTACAAACACCAAACACAGACATCGGTATTGTTTTCACTATCGTCGCTAGAGGCCCGTGGATACTAGCTGCCTATGTATGTTTATATGTGTTTCCCCTGGGAGTGACTGCTGTCTGATTACTGTCCAGCCTACATTTGCCTCCATCGTTAAATTCAGCAGGTCACTGAGTGTAACCAATCTAGTCTATTACCTGACTTATTCCTGCAAGTATAATCACGCTGAAGGGATCGACACAGGTATCCCAGGTACATTTATGTATACAGATAACGACCCCTATATACAGAAATGTACCCAAAACAAAATCAAAATACAGAAACGTACCCGGTCCCAGTGCCCAAAGCGGTGGACGACTCCATATTCTGCAACCCAAACCCGTATGTAGTTATTCCCGTCCAGCTGAGGGCGAGTAGTAATGTGCATAGTGATATATTTGTTTATGTGCACGCTCGTTTCTCATAGAACGAAATCAAATGTATCACTCTGTTTCCAGACACGTACCTGGGGTACATATCTATAGAATCCGTGCCGATAACGGCACCTTCAGCTCTGTTGCATGACAATACGGTTCACCCGGTGCCAGTCATAGCAACTTCATGATAACGGTAGTGGCGCCTGTACAGCATTTCTGTTTATCGTAGTTAAATAATTCAACAATAATTGCCATTTCGGTATGATACAATGATTCTTGCGACAACAGAACCGAATACAGTCAAGATTAAACAATGGCGGGGAAAGATACATTAATTATGTTCCCCAATAATCAATTTAATTAACTTCCTTACCAGCTGAGGATGAAATTGAAACCGTGGAAATTCGTTAAATATGTATGCAAGAAGTGTTCCTACAGATAATACAACATAGGATAACTTTAAAAAGTAAGGGACTTACTTGCTGGAAAACTTTACTCCGCTCCCAGACCAGGTGCGCATGCCAGGGGCACAAACGCGAAGATTGATTGTTGTGAATTACCGCATTCCCATCCTATGAACTGATAGCAATAAGCACTCTGTTTTCATACCACTGATTTCAACAACGTTTGCACGTGACAATCTTGGGCGGAGTCTGTTGGATTGAAACAGTCACGCCAACCTGCCCGGATCTCAAAGGGACTCCCATCGCGCACAGCAGGGGAGGTAACTGTCGGGGTGACCTAACCTACGTGGAAAATTCATAAGCTCAGTGAGATCATGTCAGGTCGAGTGGGCAAACTCCAGATAACTTCGTCCAGTGTATGTAGTGACCATCAGGCTCAGAAATTGCTAAGATAAAAAAGTATATGTGTTCACATGTGTATGTGGCTCGAGGAGGGCGAGTTAATGCCAGACAGAACCTCTCAACATATGAGCCGGTTGTTTCCGTTCCTGGAGGCAACATATGCACGCCATGCCTCAGTGCGTTGTAAGGAAACTATATACTCCCTGCGCTTGGATGCCTGAGGACGACTTGGTAGCGCCAAGACTCCCAGGGCACAATATCAGCTAAAGCAGAAAAAACGTCCCACCAGATCACTATACGGACAGTCATCGCCAATTGACAACATACTGACGTTTCTTAGCTTCTTTCATTACCATTCTAATAAGAGCGAATTCTACCGATGCCGTGGTGTATCTTGTCTGTCGTTGAGCCAGGGCTTGATGAAGCCATCACAGTGATCAACACTGATCGCTCGACCAAGTTTTATAGTGGAAGGATCTCTGGGTGAAACCCTTTACATGTTTAAGAAAAGGCTGTGAACAAAGATATAGGTGGAGGGCTGGGTGAAAATCGCAATATGTTTAGAAGAAGGCTGTGAATAAACCTATAAGTGGAGGGCTAGGTGTGATATATTAAAGATGGGGATGTGAACAAAGTTATAGGTGGAGGGCTGAGTGAGACCTGCTACAATATTCAAGATGGTGCTTTGAACAAGGATATAGACGGAGGGTTGGAT
The DNA here is from genome assembly GCF_037392515.1 of Haliotis asinina. NCBI lineage: Eukaryota > Metazoa > Mollusca > Gastropoda > Lepetellida > Haliotidae > Haliotis > Haliotis asinina. Next base: position 65,808,168 of record NC_090281.1, on the reverse strand, counting down.
GAGACCTGCTACATATTAAAGATGGTGCTTTGAACAAGGATATAGGCGAAGGGTTGGGTGAGACCTGCTACATATTCAAGATGGTGCTTTGAACAAAGATATAGACGGAGGGTTGGATGAGACCTGCTACATATTAAAGATGGTGCTTTGAACAAGGATATAGGTGGAGGGTTGGGGGAGACCTGCTACATATTAAAGATGGTGCTTTGGACAAGGATATAGACGAAGGGTTGGATGAGACCTGCTACATATTCAAGATGGTGCTTTGAACAAGGATATAGACGAAGGGTTGGATGAGACCTGCTACATATTCAAGATGGTGCTTTGAACAAGGATATAGACGAAGGGTTGGATGAGACCTGCTACATATTCAAGATGGTGCTTTGAACAAGGATATAGGTGGAGGGTTGGGGGAGACCTGCTACATATTAAAGATGGTGTTTTGGACAAGGATATAGACGAAGGGTTGGATGAGACCTGCTACATATTAAAGATGGTGCTTTGAACAAGGATATAGACGAAGGGTTGGATGAGACCTGCTACATATTCAAGATGGTGCTTTGAACAAGGATATAGGTGGAGGGTTGGGGGAGACCTGCTACATATTAAAGATGGTGCTTTGAACAAGGAAATAGGTGGAGGGTTGGGGAGACCTGCTACATATTAAAGATGGTGCTTTGGACAAGGATATAGACGAAGGGTTGGGTGAGACCTGCTACATATTAAAGATGGTGCTTTGAACAAGGATATAGACGAAGGGTTGGGTGAGACCTGCTACATATTAAAGATGGTGCTTTGAACAAGGATATAGACGAAGGGTTGGATGAGACCTGCTACATATTCAAGATGGTGCTTTGAACAAGGAAATAGGTGGAGGGTTGGGTGAGACCTGCTACATATTAAAGATGGTACTTTGAACAAGGATATAGGTGGAGGGTTGGGGGAGACCTGCTACATATTAAAGATGGTGCTTTGAACAAGGAAATAGGTGGAGGGTTGGGGAGACCTGCTACATATTAAAGATGGTGCTTTGGACAAGGATATAGACGAAGGGTTGGGTGAGACCTGCTACATATTAAAGATGATGCTTTGAACAAAAATATAGGTGGAGGGTTGGGTGAGATCCGCACCATGTTAATGAGAAGACAATTTACAAGGATATAGGTGAAGGGCAAGTTTGTGGTGGTAGGCGGGGTAAGACCCGCTACATACTAAAGATTGGGCTGTCAACGAGGTTAAGAAGGTCTGGTAAAACCCGCCATCTCCGTGGGTTGTAAACAACGTTTTTAGGAGGGCGGGGTGTGACGGGCTATGCCTTAGCGACAGGTCGCTTTGAGTAAAGTCATGCATTCAAAGATTGTTTCAGAAGGCTGTGTACAGTTTACTATTCCTTTCCCTATTACTTGTCATATAGCTGCCTGTCACTGATTTATGTTCTTGTGTTAAACCGACACCGAATGTAACGTGGTTGTAACATAGGTTGACATACACTAAATTCGCATGCGTAGTGAATGCCAATATGGAAGCTCGCGAACAAAGATTTTGTGCATTCCTGCATAGTACCTTGGCACGTAAATATAAAGACAAGGAACGTTGGAGAAGGTCATGCAGATCAACCATTCAAAACTGTATCGAAACAAATGTTAAATCTTTAAAAAAAACACTCGGAGATATCTCTTAATTTGACATTTCACAAACTATTTCATACCAAGTCATGTGTTTGAAAATAAACTCATGATCAAATGTAGAACCAAATATTGGTGTGATACATTTCACCTATGCATATGTATGTTATATTCAGCACTATCCTGTGCATTGGATAGATACAATCAAGACGCTTTCAACTTATTACATGGAGAGGTATTTACGTAAGCAGATTTTGGCTGTCAAAATGTCTTTATAAATAAAGATTTGTTTACATAATCTGCATATACATGTAATAGGATAAGTAGTTTCATGTACAATCCTAAATTACAAAGTCTTCATTAACATTATTTAAAGGACTTACATATTTCTCTACTAGATCACTTACATATAAGCCAAACAGAGAAAGATCATCACCTTGTCTAACACCTATATTACAAGGAAAGAGGCCGGACATGTTTTCATTAATGATATACATGAATTTTTCCTTTGGTACATGTGATAGATAACCTCACAGTAATTTTTAGTAAGATTTCGATCCATCATCTTAGTCATAAATGTCGTGTGGCAGCCGTAAGAAAGGGCCTTGCTAAAGTCGATAAAACTACTGTTACAGTATTATTTTCTCTTATGTTGCTATATGTACATGTCTCTAACAGCCTGTAGAATGTGTACATTTTTGTATTGTTGAATAATACTTTTTCCTGGAAACCAGTTGGATTTTCATTGAATAAATCAAATTAGATTCTGAGAGTGTTTGAATGAGACATGAGATAATGTTATACCGCTTGGGGCGCCTTTCTTTTTGAATATTGTTTTTTTACTATATTGTTAAGTAATCAAGCCACTGTCAAGAACAGCTTGGTACAAATATGTGAGATAGTTCTATTCTATCTATTCTATTCTATGCATGGTTGTGGGGGAATGTGGAAAGGTTTCACTCCATCACATGTACGTCATTACGTGCAGGTTGTGGGTGAATGTGGAAAGGTTTCACTCCATCACATGTACGTCATTACGTGCAGGTTGTGGGTGAATGTGGAAAGGTTTCACTCCATCACTTGTACGTCATTACGTGTAGGTTGGGTGAATGTGGACATGTTTCACTCCATCACATGTACGTCATTACGTGCAGGTTGTGGGTGAATGTGGACATGTTTCACTCCATCACATGTACGTCATTACGTGCGGGTTGTGGGTGAATGTGGACATGTTTCACTCCATCACATGTACGTCATTACATGCAGGTTGTGGATGAATGTGGAAAGGTTTCACTCCATCACATGTACGTCATTACGTGCGGGTTGTGGGTGAATGTGGACATGTTTCACTCCATCACATGTACGTCATTACATGCAGGTTGTGGATGAATGTGGAAAGGTTTCACTCCATCACATGTACGTCATTACATGCAGGTTGTGGATGAATGTGGACTGCTTTTACTGCATCACAGGTACATGGAGGTTATAGGTACTACATGTATATCACACCGCACGTATCTAACAATAAATGATGCATTTCTCTCATGAATAATGCTAACACTAACACACATCGACAACACCCCGTGCGACAGTTTTCGATGTACGGAGCAAACGTTTACCTTCCAAATGACAAGCTATTCGCCTCGAAATTTCAATTATCGATTTCAAGCAAGTCGAAAGGAATAACAAGTCTTTTACCTTTTACGTTACTGAAGTGCCCGTAGCGTTCAACTTTATCACAACACAGCAGCTTGAGAAAAACAATATAGTATTATCGATCACTTTGGCGACCATATGAAAAGAGTTTGATCGTATTCTATATTCGTCCATTTCTGTCCATTTAGCTAATGCAGTGGAAGCTCTCCACTCATAGGGACTGAAGAAATAATCCAGTTTAGACAACGCGCCGGATTGTAAAGCTGATGATAAATTTTCAAGCAACAGACGGATTTTATGCTGGTGTTGACACCTTGCCGGATAGGACAGATGCCGGTTATGACAGCTTCCACTGTATGCAAAAGACAACGTGAACTGAATAGGTATCACTTGGCTAGTTAGCATTCGTCCTTTTAGCTGCTGCGAAGCAAATACTTGCATAAACGGTCCTAACATACCTACACTTCAGTCTCACAGTCCATCAGCATAACACACAGACGGCGACTGAAGACTGGCTTTGGTCATCAAAATGTGGTATAACAACTGTGAAGGATGTCAGTGACTTTTTGTTGTCCAGTTAGGATTTTTTCCCATCGTCACAAGGTGCGGTATGTAGCCAGTCATACGAAATGCACACCACGCCATATATGAGCCCACGTGCAGCGGTACTTACTTCAACATATTCAGCTGTGCATATGCAATGTTTCTGTGGAGCCAAACACGTGCTCGGCCACCAGTCTTGAACAAAAGACATCCTACTATCGTTCGACCAGTAGATTGTTTTGTCGAATTCCTGTGACGACGAGCTTGACACAATGCTAGTCGCGCTGATACTAGCCTTTGATAAGGCATGGTGGCTCTATGAGGTTGAGGCATCTTTATTTGTTCAGATCCCTATGGCCTTCTTTCTAGTGAAATATCGAAGTACAGTTTCATTGTTTTCTCATGAGCCAAATGACATAGTAAGCTGAAATAATATTTATATAACTCATATTGTCAATACGTTAATAAACTAGTAAATACATCACGATCGGCAAATGTTGCCAAATAATTTATATGTTTCTGAAACTCATCATTGATGCTGATCACTATAAAAAGACCGAAGCGTGTTTTGATACAAATGTAAAAGTACAAAAGAAGTCAAATGCCAAGATACATGAATTATTCTGTTAATGGTGAGAAAAAAATAAGCTGCGTCACGGTATTAGTGATGACCTCAAAATCAATTTCAAGAGTTCACTTCTGCCCGCGTAAATGATACGTTGCCCAACTGCTGACTCAGACAGCTACCTGGATGAAGGCTGGAGGCTGACGTTTGTACTTGATGAAACGTACCCCTTGTTTATAGATGGAATGTGCACGTCCCCAGAATAATCTCATGCATGGGGAATAACTATCAGTAGGCTATATCTTTTCAGCACTTTCCACTAAAAACTAAAACGCTTAACCAATACCTTCTTGAAACTTTGTACGTATACTATCTCAGTCTTTAGCTTTCAGTGGATTATTGCAATGATGTTGGTGCGTGTGTGTGTCTGTGTGCCTCCTTCACACAAATGGGAGATTTTCCAGCTGTGGTTGGTTTCTCAAGCAGACGTCAAAATGTTTTCAGTGTTTCTCAGTGAAACTTTTCAGAAATGTCAACCTGATGTTCAACCGGTGCATCTTGGTGGAAACAAGTTAAAGACAGTTCGAATATTCCATTCACATGACATTACTCGCTGATAGAGGTAACTTCAGCGACATATCTGCAACGATGTTTCAGTGGGTTGCCTTTACACCACGATCTGCAAGGTGGTGAAGTGAATCATTTCATTGCAGATCATGATGTTCAAATAAGCAGTCTTTCGGAATGTGTAAACATAGCAATCATGACGTAATATTGAGATGGTTTCATCTCTTTAATCCACTACGGTCAGTCGCTTTTCACAACAGTCTTGGGTCGTATCGTTCGAGTCGAACTGCTTGAGTTGTTGTTGACAGTCTACTAGTCTTAGCTTATTGCTTAGTGTTGCATTTATGATATGGTTCGCACAGAACTAAATTGTGAAATCTATAGATTACCTCATAAGATCAAGGAACAATTATGGGGGACATAATGCAAATTAAATGACTAGATCAGTATAAATATCCTGTCCTATTTCAAACGCCCATGCCACCCGTCACGATCCGCGTTGAAGTTGATCCCCAGCAACCCACGCTTGTCGTACGAGGTAACTGATGGGATCGGGTGCTCAGGCTTGTTGATGGGGTAACAACCTAAATGCGTAGACTGACGCTCATGCTGTTGATCCCTGGATTGTCTGATACAGACCCGATTATTTACTGACCGCCGTCATATAGCTGGAATATTGCCGAGTGTGGCCTTAAGCTAAACTCACTCACCCATTAAAGTGTCCATGCACTCACGAACGAGTCACGTGTCCAATGGAAGTAAAGCTAGATATAGACCTCAAATTCGAGGGTGGGGTTCTGATAGACATGCAGTTCGGTCAGTTTCACTTGAAACGGAGAGAAATCTCAAGTCAAGTCGTAGTTCTCATCTCACTGAAACTTCCCTTGACAGCGAATAATAATCATGGACAGCACGTGTTTACAACTGGTGCATTACATATATTGCCCTGGGCAAATCGCGAGTGTTTCCTGTGTGTTGACGGAACAGTACTGTTATTCAGAGCTGTCACACAACACGTGTGTTGTAATGGACGGCAGTGAAGGAAACTACTCTAGTATGCCGAGAAATAGCCCAGTAACATAAATGACGTATAAGTGAACCATGTTGAAGTATATCCCTAATAGGTCAAGACCCGGACCAATAGAACGGAACACACGACAATGTTTACACCATGTGCCTTGTGTGAAAACCACGTGGTGACCAGAGCAGACAGAGAGTTGAGGTGGCCAGCATCTTGTTTTTCCTTAACTCAGTCCAGTCTGGTCCTCGTTTAACAGCCATTTTCACTTTTGAATTCGAACTGAACATTTGAAAATTCCTGAGATATAATAGCAGTCTATACGGTAAGACTTGGGTCATGAATAAACAAAGCCATTTAAAAAGTGGTCAAATGTAACATTTGAGCCATCCGGGATTCGAACCCACACCCTCAGAGTGAGTTTAGTTTTACGCCGCACTCAGCAATATTCCAGCCATATGGTCGCGGTCTGTAAATAATCGAGTATAGATCAGACAATCCAGTGATCAACAACATGAGCATCGATCTGTACAATTGAGAACCGATGGGGTGCGTTAACCAAATCGGCGAGTCTGACCACCCGAACCCGTTAGTTGCGAGTACGTGCGCCCAAACCTCATCACCTGCTGAATTTGAGGCGTGTTCGTACATCGGTGGTGAAAATGTAACACCTTCTGAGATTATCTTTGTGAAATGACGTGAACACCAGGTGTCACTGGTATGACTGGTGTGAGGTCAACACACAACCATTACAGTACGAACACTAAGTGGTTGTCCTCTACGGGCAGGGGTATGGTGCTGACTACCAACATGGGGGCCAACTTTGGGACAAACACCATCGTCTAATCAAGTCACTACAAAGGGAGGTAACTGCTGAAACAACAACAAACGACTTGGTAAACCGTGTCCCAGATAATCTTACAGCTACGGGTATTCAAGTTCAAAATAAAGGTCACATATGGTTCTTAATTTTGCTTAGGATGGCTGAGATTAGATGGCATCGTTCTTATCAGAGGAGACATCATAACTGAGGCCATTTCACGTACTGTGATATAATAGTCTGCCACGCATGTCAGGTCAATGAGATGAACGGCCACATTGTACAAGGATGTCCTGTTTTCCTGTACAGTCAAGACGTGATTTTACGTTATCTCCGGAGTATATCTCCCACAAACAGATATACTGGGAAGAAAACAACAAAACAATGAACATCCTTACGTGGCAGTGTGCCTATATTTATACTCAGATTTCCTCCCACAGAGCCATTGAAAACTGGTGATCAAGCTGGAAAATATTAAAGGAACGCTTGAGTTTTTTTGTTCCTTTATTTGTTTCTCTCAGTATAGTTAATAAAAAAACCTGTGTCTTCAATAGCAAAAAATGTTATTACCTTCGGTTAACAGTTATCAATATTATTTACACGACAACGTGAGTCGGTCATCTCGCAGTTAAATAATATATCGATTCAGTTAATGAGCCTTTAATGATATTTGCAAGATATATCCTTCAGAATCAACGGACAGTTTGTTTCACAACAAAGAAATAATCCAGGCCTAAATACCGAACAGAAATAAGCATTCTTCCGTCACGCTCAGTGATATCGATGTAGTGATGAGGAGAAATTACTTTCTACATACATGCAAACGTTTGAACAACGTGCGATACCAGATCGAAGCAGATCTGATGAAATAGTTAGAAACTACACATATAAGACGAATCAATCCCACCTGTCCATGCTACAGGTGATGCCGGACTCTGGCTCGAACCCAACATGTCGTGTGACAGAAAGTTCAAAACACAGAAACGTTTCAATGAAATGTTCTCGCCAAACATGGAATGTGTTCCGTATTTGATGCTATTATCATATGTGCTGAAATAGTACGATTGCAATTGTTTATTGGTAAGCTGTGTTTTATGAAGTAGGAAGAAGCACGTAGAACATATGCATTTTCAGTTAAATTACTGATTCTTTTAAACCTAAGACGCAACGGTGCGGCGCTTTTCACTATGACATTGTCGTTGTTTTGTTAAAAAAATGTTTAAAAGACCGTTTGTGTTTTGGCAATGTTTGTGCGATCCTGTACATACAGCTCACAAAGGCCGTCCTGCCTAACAACGAAGCACATGTGATACATAAGGTCTCTTCTGAGGCAAGTGAGTTTGTTCAAAACTGCCTCTGTTCACCGGGAAGATGGGTACCCGAGGGGACAAGTTATGTGACTATAACTCTCCAGCTTAACCTTCCTATAATTGGCAGCCTGGGTTATCCGTGGTAATAATGCATTAGCTCTTTGGGCGCGCGCAAGTGTTTAGAAACAGGTGCGTTAGATATAACCATCGTTACTGTGATATTAATATTTGAAACGGATATGACGTCTAGTTTATTTAGTAAAGGCTTTTTTATCTTTATCTCTACTCTTTAGAGATCCACACTAAAACTAAACTTCTACTGCCTCAACAGCGTTTCGATATTATACTCCTAGATATCTACACGAGAACATCCCTTTCCGTCAGTCTCATCCGGGATTCGAACCCCCAGCCTCCAAGTCACGCACCTAAACGGCCGTCGGCCGTCTAACCCTCTCGCCCATCCCTCAGCAAGGAAGTCATCTACAATGTTGACAGTCATAACCATCAGACATATTTTCTATTAACAGTTGTGAAGTTCCACACTGTCCCAAGACGTTTGTTACATCCAAAATGCATAGTTATATTGATTATGTGTAAAATACGAACTGTCCCTTACTCTGGGACAGTTGTCTTGTTGTCCCTTGCCTACCTCGACTCCCTAAATCAAAAGGCAGTTGATGTGAAGCACGTAAACCCCTCAACGTATCATCAATTGTTTAAATTCGTATTTAGAAACACAGTTTGCTTGATTGTCTTGATATTATATGAGGGTCTTGAACATTGCAGATTCAAGCATTGTTGTAAATTATCGGACCAGGATAAACACTCTCTTCAGAGTGGTAACCATGTCGACGTCGACCTGAGAAAGGAAGTGTCCGCTTGTAAGGGAGAGACACTGATGATATTATTTTACTATTAATCGGTCGTGATAATGTTAAAGATCAAGCTTCAGTTTTATCAAACTGTAATGAAGCATTAACGTTTTATTAAACTTTGATTAATGTATCTTAAACTTCACTTGTACTAAGGTTTTAATGACATCGTGCTGTCATTAGCGGATCGTAAACTTAATAACATTTTAAGGTATAATTAGAGTGTCATTAAAACATGCATGGCTGAAAAAATATTGTTTGAACGGTGAACGAGTTATCAGACACTGAACTCGGTATATCTGATCCATGACCGATGAAGAAGTTTGAGCACACTATACGTTTGGGAAGAAGATCATTCGGTATATCTGCGATCTCGTTAGAGACAAGTTAGAGTGAAAATCGACCGTATCTTACGAGTGTTGCATTGCAAATGAATGTTCGATCAATTAATACGTCGTCACTTAAATCTAAGCAAGTTTGAAATAGGTTTTAAAACATGATAGCGCCATACTTTTAGCGTCAGTCTTTCCGAACCAATTAGAAGTAAGAAACTGAAGACATACATGCTGAGTATTCGATCGCTGTTCTAGAACAACCTGGACTTAACCAACACCTACGTATGTCAAAATATGGGTTTGTACAGACATAGTGTGCATCTCACTGACATTAGATATACAAGTATCAATACTTGAAATGGTACATAAATGACCATTTTTGTTCGACCATGTCCGGTACACATGCTTGTAGTTGGACCGAGTCGGACTCCACCCCTGGGGCTGCTTGGACTAGTGTGGCACAAAGAGACCCCAACTCCCCATTATAAATAAGTGCCCCTTCGCTGTCAGTTGTCCAGTGGGGTACAGCCCTGTTTCCTTCCACACAAGGACAGTGAGTCAGGGTGAGTAGAAAGCTGTTTTCGTGGAAGCCTACACATTTATCCCGGTGTTTAAACCTACCCCACTTATCAAGAGAAAATGTGTTCTGTTTAACAACGACAAGAAACGACATACACGTTGGCGTGAGGCTGAAGAGTCCGGTATCGGCGACATACAGACAATGTTTGGTCAAGGAGTTGGCCACCTCGCCATACTTGACATCGTCTGCTGATGGGATGGGTTGTTCTGGGAGGACAGTCTTCAGGAACCAGGAAAAACTCTTGCTGTTCCTTTGCCACCTCAGCCTCCGTCTGTCCTCAATGGACTTCCATTCATTATCGGACAACTCAGGAATGGGATCTTGCCAGGCTCGCATGGCTGCCCTCGTGAATTGCTTGTATTCGTCCATCCAAACTTCAGTGACACGTAAGTTGTTCTTAGCTACCACGTAATTCTTCTCCTCAGACCCGAAATTGAACTTTATGTTTTTGAATATATGTCCTACTTTAGAGCATGGTATGAGCTCTACTCGGCCCCCAGTCATCCACACATTGAAAGACATCTCAAAATGTTCTCCGCCCCAGATAGATAGTTCGGAATCAAAGCGTCCCAGATCCTCGAAGTAGGGCTTTCTCAGGGCAATAGAACTTCCTTGCAGGACTGGAAATGGGATTGGGTCGTAGTCACTTCTCCGGAACTGACTCAGGTATGGCGGTAGAGGGAACCATAAGTAACTGTGATGGAAGAAACCAAACACTAAGGAAGAACAAGAAACAGTCTGCAGCTGTAGTTACAGGACGCATTAATAATGGTTTGTTTGGTGTTACACTTGAGACTTAAGAACGTATCAAATATGAATGATATCAAATAAATGCAACATGCAGACTGTGCGGTCTGCCTAACTGTATTGTATCATATGGATAACAGACGACTGTTTCATTCTTTCATGACTCTTTGCCTTGGATTCCTTTACAAACCTCACTTTACCGCAAGATAAAAAATGTCGTATTTGATTCGCATATGCCAGCATTATGTAAACTAGCGTTATCGGTACAAATCAGAACTGACCAGACCAGGTATTGGTGTTTACATTTCATATACATTATGCTTATAGCATGAGTCATTCCGACAACGATCGGATCGCATCCATTCTTACCTCATGTCCCAGCCAAATCCTCCCCTATGGTCAACAGTCAGTCCAGTGTCAATGTCGAATGTGTCTACCAGTATTGGCGGTATTTCCGGCTGAAGAACTAACTGTTCCTCCTCAGCAAGACGCTGCAGTAGCGGCTCTACCCAGCCGTGGTTCACCTCCATGTGGGCATCCAGGAACACCAGCACCTTCCCCTGGGCAACATCAGCCCCATATAACCGGCTCCGTATCAAACCTTCACGCTGCCTGTTGCGCAGCAGCTTAATTCTAGGATCAAGGACATTGAAGTAGTTCTGTAAATCCTGGCCCAGGTAGCTGAATGTACTCATGTCGTCCACCAAGATGACCTCCAACAGCACGTGCGGAGGAGTCCGGGCTAGAAGTGCATGCACGTGACGCACGAGAGGGGTGAGAGCCTCGTTGTGAAATGGGGAAATGACGGATACAGTTGGAAAGGAAGTGTAGTTAAACGTCCTGTCAAGACACGCTTTGGGTCTTGCATCTTTGATATCTCGCGAGACTGGTATCTCGTCACTCCGAGTCAAATTGTAACCGTAATGGTCATCATCAGGTCGACGGTGAGATTTCATTATCTGATCCAACATACGTTCCAGGCGTAATGCTTTGTCGGATGAAATGGCATACTTCGTGTAGGTGGCGCTTCGTGTCTTCCTGAATCGTGAAGGAAAGTACATTCAGTATAAACACAACGACAAATCCCTAGAAACCGTACACTCTGACTAAATACTAAGTGCCAGAACTGGGCACTGACTGAATCCTACTAATCAGAATCATGAACACGAAAAGTCCCATGGTGCTCAAGGGCAGGCAGATCGTATGCCAGTTACAATGGTATTAGCAGGCTATAACCTTCCAGTAAGGGGGGTACAGATTGCTGGAAACTCATCGCCTCCAGTACCCAAGGCGACTGATTGTCTCTGTAAAAAGAGGCAGGAGAACGAGTTAGGATAATTTTATGTCTTTAGGAAACAAAGTAACCCTTTGTTGTGAAAGAAGGTAGAACCAGAACAACGTTATAGTGCAATGTTATTTTTATGTAGTTGAAGGAACTTTTGTCTTTTCTGACTCTTCTCCAAAACATGGAGGTAAGAAAGAAATTGCTTCAGAAAACAAGACGTGGAGTTATTGTTGCTGCTCCTGCTGGTTTTTGTTGTTGATGGTTTTGTTCAGTATGTTTTGTTTTTCATTCATTCAAGATTCTCTTGATTCAACATTCTGTCGAGGCGTCCGCGGGCCTGAAGGCAGACTTGTATCTGACGGGAGTGGAGTATTGTAACTGGGGGACAAGGGAAAGCTGAAAAGTTTCATACCTGGCTCGATAATGTAAATAGATATCATACATGCTACATTTGCTCCAAATCTACTATCAGGAAGCATAATTTCAATGGGAAATAATGTACTCTGTGGAAGTAAATGGACAAAACTGGCTACCACCCTGTCATCCAGCATCTCCCGACACCTTCATTTGGTTTCCCGTACTGAATCCTAATGATGTTAGAATTCCTATAATATCGGATTATTGATGTCAAATATTATGCTTTGGCAACTGTGTGAGAATGTCAGCCCTAAAACTTATTGGACAATTCACTGAAAGGGTTGCTCCAGGACAACACACCTTTGGCACAAGTCTGTTGTCTCTATGGTTGAAGCGCATCAGTATGGATTAGATCTGGCACAGCCACCACCTCTCCCACTTCCCAAACGTGAAGAGAATAATATTAATGTTAATATTACGTACATCATTATTATTAGTTACAGCCCCAAAAGAATAACAACAATATCCATCACTGCACTATACCAGTCAGACTTTATTGCCACCTCTTGTACCCAAAGAAGAATGACCCAACTACTTACGGCTAAACGATCTGCAAATTCTTCATGTGATCGTTTAGTGGTGAAGAAAAAGCCTACAGGTGCCATGAGGAAACATACCATCATCCCTCCCGACTTCATTGTTATTTTTTGGAGACCGAAAACGTTCAATATTAAAAATGTCGTGGAAATATCCATCCACACGTTTTAAGGAAACGTGCACAGGAATTGAACTCACCCATTGTTTACAGCGAGACCGTCAGGGGCCTCTGCACATCCTCGTGTCTCGCGCCCATCCTTGTCAACCATCACATACAGAACACCCACCATGAAGATACTAGCTATGGAAAGCTGCCATGTCAGCGCCGTATTTCTGTCACTCCTCTTCTTCATGGTGAACAAAGGTCTGGGCATCTCATAGCGCATACTAACCTTCAACTACCTGAAGGAGGGAGTAATGTTATTTTTGGCCTGAAGACAACATACGTCCTGAACAATCAATTGGTGGTGTTTGTGCGGCTGGTTACTCGTGGTGTGAAAAGATAATACACTACCAGCTTCATTTGTTTTCAGTTTTGATTTTAATGTCTACTGGTCAATGCTGTAGATGTGCGATTGTATCAATATAACTGAGCCCACGGTATTAATCTGGCATCACCGATGGTGATGTTACGAGGGTTGGCTGAAAAGTTCTCAGCCTGAGTGGTTTTTCCCCACCAGGTAGAGACAGGTGTTTGCCACCAATGAGGACAATCATTTAGTGAATCATAGACACAAGAACTACAAACGTACTAATAGTTTTATCTCAACTACAGCTCTTTTCGTAAACCTACCCTCTGAAATCATCAGAAATGGACAAAACTGAATACAGGGCAGTCATCAAGTACTTGCAAAAGAAAGGGATGTCCCCAACACAGGTACATGCTGACATGGTCTCCACTCTAGGGGATGATGCTCCTTCATTTTCCACAGTAAAGAAGTGGGCTGCAGAATTTAAGCGTGGCAGACAAAGCCTTGATGATGACCCACGCTCAGGAAGGCCTTCAACAGCAACCACTCCAGAAAACATCACGCGAGTGCTCGATATGTTGATGGATGATCGACGATTGACTACTCGACATATTGCTAGTGTAGTGGGCATCTCTCACGAGAGGGTTGAGCATATTATCACCAACGAAATAGGAATGACTAAAGTTTCTGCAAGATGGGTGCCAAAGCTCTTGACAGCAGATTTTGTGGCACGATTTGTAACCATGGATGTGACCTGGATACATCACTTTCAACCAGAAACAAAATTACAGTCAAAACAGTGGAAGCATCCTGATTCACCAGCTCCGAAGAAAGCCAAGTCTGTTCCTTCAGCTGGAAAGGTGATGGCATCAGTCTTTTGGGGATTCCAGGGGTATTCTGCTCATTGATTATCTTGAAAAAGGTCAAACTATCAACGGCAGATACTATGCTGATCTACTGAACCAGTTGCGAGAAGCAATCAAAGCCAAACGACGAGGGATGATCGCTAAAGGTGTCCTCTTCCACCAAGACAATGCGCCTGTTCACAAATCGGTGGTGGCCATGTCAACAATCCGCGATTGTGGCTTTGAACTCATTGACCATCCTCCTTATTCACTTGATTTGGCTCCTTCTGACTTCCACCTGTTCCCCAAAATGCAAAAGGAACTCGCCGGTCGCCATTTTGCAAGTAATGATGACGTCATTTCCGCTGTGACTGATTTTTTTAGGGTAGCTGAAGGAGATTTCTTCCTGACCGGGATTCGGGCCTTGCAGCATCGCTGGCAAAAGTGTGTGAACTTGGAAGGGGACTATGTAGAAAATATATTACAAACGTGGACTTTGTAACTTTTTTTCACAGTGAGGCTTAGAACATTTCAGCCAACCCTCGTACTCCTTCTCTCAGTTACTTAACTTAAAAGGGATTTTTGAAGTTATCGGGAAATCTGTGTTTACCAAAGTAGTGACAGGGAACCATTAGCATACATTTTCGCGAGGAACAATTTCTGGTTTGTTGCATTCAGCATACAAGATCTAGCCAAATGTACAGCCACTGGATAAGACCTGACATTTGACATTCTTTCTGCATCATTCAGTTAACTGCATTAAAGTGTTGTCGCTAACTAACTGTTTCTACATTGCCTCTAGATGTTTCGAATTCTGGAGGGAATTATGTTGCAACGTTGCTAAATGCAAGATACTAGACGTCGTTACCAAATTTCAATGGTTTTCTTTGTGACATTACTTCTGAAAACTGCAGTGCATAAAATCCACTTTAACATTGTCCCTTAAGCCAGCGGTCCATTAGATCCCTTGGACATTGACCCTGGAACCTACAATCCAATAGATCCACTTTGCCCCTAAAAACCTGCAGTTTACTAGATCCACTTTGACATTGTTCCTGAAGTTTCCAGTCCGGTAGGTAAACTGAGACATTGTCCTGAAATCTGCCGTCAAGTAGATCCACTTTGACATTGTACCTGAAACCTGCAGTCCAGCATATTCACTGTGACACTGACCCTGAAACCTGCATTCCAGTAGATCGACTTTGACATTGCCCCTTAAACCTGCTGGCCAGTAGATCAACTGTGACATTGAAACCTGAAACCGGCAGTCCAGTAGATCCATTTTGACATTATCTCTGAAGCCAGAAGTAAAGTAGATCCACTCTGAAGTGTTTCCTGAAGCCAGCAGTCCGAAGATCCACGTTGACATTGCCCCTGAAACATACAGTCCACTAGATCCACTTTGATATTGTCCCTGAAACCTACAGTCCAGCAGATCCACCGTGCCACTGCCACTGCAGCCAACAGTCCAGTAGATCCACCTTGACATTGACCCTGTAGATCCACTTTCACATCGACCCTGTAGCCAACAGGCCAGTTGATCCTTCTTGACATTGTCCTTGTAGCCAGCAGTCTAGTAGATCCACTTTGACATTTCACGGTAGCCAACAGTCCAGTAGATCCACACTGACATTGTCACTGTAGCCTGCAGTCCAAGAGACCCACATTGACATTCTCCTTGTAACTTACAGTCCAATAGATCCACTTTGAGTTCGACCCTGTAGCCAACAGTCCAGTAGATCCTTCTTGACATTTCCCTGCTGTCAGCAGTCTAGAAGATCCACTTTCACATTGTCCCTAACACCTGTACTCCACTAGAATCCACTCACACACTGTCGCTGTAGCCTGTTGTAAAATGGATCTACTTTAACATTGTCTTTGTAGCTTATAGTCCAGTAGATCGACTTTGACCCTGTAAGCAACACGCCGGACATCCGCTTTGACATTGTCCCTGAAGCCTACAGTCGAGTGGATCCACTTTGCCATTGACCCTGAAACCTGCAGTCCAGTAGATCCACTTTGACATTGCCCCTGTAACCAACAGTCCAGTAGATCCACTGTGACATTACCCCTGTAATGAACAGTCCAGTAGATCCTTCTTGACATTGACCCTGCAGCCAGCAGCCTAGTAGATCCAAGTCTCAAGTCCAGTAGATACACTTTGACATTGTCCCTGAAGCTAACAGTCAAGTAGATCCACTAGGACATTGTATAGCCATCAGTCTAGTAGATCCACGTTGACATTGCCCCTGAAACCTGCAGTCCAGTGGCTCCACTTTCACATTGCTCCTGTTGCCTGCAGTCTAGTAAATCCACTTTGACATTGCTCCAAAGTCCTGCAGTCTACAAGCACTTGTACCACATGTTCTGCCATAGCTGGAAGCAGCTTTGTACCCAAATCGGGTGCAGCCGATACGACTGACAAGGGGTATGCAAAGTAGAGCTCAGGCAGGTGACCACATAACTTAACGTTTGTATGTGTAAGTCGACATGCCGTCAGATTTATCAGTACTCTATTAAGCAAAGGGAAGATGACACGAGGAACATCGTCCATGAGAATTCCATTTGTAACTTGTTAACTTCTTGTTGTTTCCTCATACTCTGGCATGAGATATACACATCTTTGAATCACTGGTTAAGATCCGGGTTACAAATGGCCTTCTACGTCTTAACCGCTACGGACAGAATCGGGTGGACGTTACTGGTGCAGGTTTGCATATCCTGTTTACGTAGATCGATAGCTTGATGCTCCTCAGTCACTGGATTGTCTGGTCCAGACTTGATTCCTTACATTCACTATGGTCATAGAGTTGGATTATTGCCGACTGTGGTGTTAAAACAAACAGAACGCATTTGAACATAACTGTTTGTGGTTACTATCGGATGAAACTAAGGTGTAATCGCTGTCATCGTGATATTGGAATGCATCCTTGCGCACAGCACAGGAGAGGACATGCACCAGTTTGGGGCCTGTGAATGGCTAGATTCCTGCATGTAGTGTGAAGCAGATGTAATCATGGTAATTGGTCCTTCCTACATATTAGTTCTAAAACATCAGTAGCTATTCCAACTGTCAGCTTATTATTTGTAAGGTGAAAGTGCTTTGAGTTGGATGTTCAGCTACTTCGAAAAAATGGGTCTTTACACCTCTTTCAGTTCAGCCATAAAATTATTTTGTAATCAAATTGTCACAATATAATATATACATACGAGGTATTAACATGCCTGAATACCGCTTGCCTCGAAAATGTTTCAATACGATGCGTATGTGTGACGAGCAAGGCTGAGCAAACTGGGTTACACACCTTAGAAATAATTTTTAATGTAGGTTTAGGTGATGTTTGGTATCACATACGTAAGAAGAAAAAAACGTTTTCGTTAAGGTCCCTTTTCATCGACTGAAAATTACCTTTCTGCAAATTTAGCACAGTGAATTATTTGAGAGCCATAAAAAGTTCACGTATTCTAATTTTAAATTAATGTTTTCTTGTGAAAAATATTTAACCCATAATACTGAATCCAAATATAGATCGTGTTTATCACGATTTGGGTTACGTTCCCATAGTTAAGAAACTGAAAAAGGTCGCTACTGTGATATTACATGGGAAATGCAAAATGTGTAACTTGAACGTAATCGAAAGTGAAAAATGAATACCACTTTTTACTTATCTGTCAAGATTACACTGAATTATGACATCAATATCTGATGATGCAATTAAATTTAATTCCTTGTTATCATCCAAAAATGAAGACAATACACTTCATGCATTTCAAAAAACAGAAAATCAATCTTATCATATTAAGATTGTACATGCTGTACATGCTTGTATTACAACTGTGTTTCATGTCTGCACCGAGGAAGAGTTTTTGTACTCAGTGGAGTACGTGGCCTCACAGTACTGGAAATATAGATACTAGCTGGAATATATACATAGGGCAAACCTCGTCAGTAGTGTAAGTGAAATGGAATGGTGTGGCTTGCAAAGACATAAATCCTTTTTGTTCATGATGTTCATTTTTGCAACTTGATGTCATACAAAAGCAGTATGGCAGGCTTCCTGATACTGTTCTGCAGCAGGGTAATACCTACACCTTGCAACACTTTTCCATGCTGCATATAACCGCTGTCTTAAGCTGTTTCTCCAGTATGACCCTTGTACAAAGCAATCCTTGACATGAACTCCATTACGTTCACATTAACCTTCTGCCACCTCAATGGTGACATGGCTTCAGGCTTGGACTGGCAACAGCTCTTGACAATAGACATTCAGCCTACTGATGCCACTTTCACGGAGTTTTACAGATATTCATGAGAACTGGCCAACACTACAACTACCTGCATTCCTCCATCCATGCAAGGTAAGGAAAAGGGGATGGGAAAGCTGCATACTTGAGTCATATCGCAGCACTTAAAAGACAACCATTTTCACGAATAAGGAACACATTTTAATCAATTTTCCACATTTACATTTCAATTCTCAAAATAAATGATAGTATTTAACAAACTGTTTTCACAACCGCAGACTCAACATCGTCTGCCCCAAATACTGTACACATCCGGGTGTCTCCGCTACCCTCACCCAATGTCTGGGCTCAGTGTCAGCTGACATGGAATTCTTCAAAACAATTGATCCCATTTACAAAACAGTAGGTGATGTGACAAATTATAAAATAATGTACTATTCACAGTGGTACTGACGTGATGAAACGGGTGAACAACTCAACTCGGTAACAACTTTGTGTCAACATAGAATCAACTGAAGAGGATGAAGGCTCACTTCATACTGAGCCAGTATACAGGAAATATGTGGTGAGTTGTGTCTGGTTTTGAAGTGTATCACAATGGTGAGTTATTGGCTTTGCATAAATCAAACAGATGGCTTGTTCAGGTGACCTACACTCCAAATTCATGAATATATGAAATAAACAAGCTATGTGTTTTGTATTGCTACTTCAAGATATAACACAGCATAAATAAACAGTTTGTGAGTCATCGAGAAGCCAGGTCTAGCATGTTGGTCTATTTGACAGGAAAGTATTTCACTAAGAAATAAAATGCATATAACTTCATATGAAACTAGAGCAGCAAAGGGTTCCATTGGATGAAGGACACAATATTCCATGAGCAGACAAAAATTCAGTATTCGCCTTCAGAAAGTACCGTTAAGTTCAGCTACAGAAATAATCTGCCATTGGCATAAGAAGTGAAGCTTTTCAAAGGGGAACATATCCATTACTTGCAAAGGTAACTCGTAAATGGTCAAGTGCTAAGTAACAAGTAGCCTAAAATTCGTTTACATCAAGGCAGGTCTGTACATGGACTTTAGTTGCTTGTTGCCAGACCTGCAGATTTGTGTATGCCCCATGCTGCTTCGATGGATGTTTCAGTGGCTCACAGGACAGAAGAACACAGCATAACTCCCAAGAAAGTGCAATCCTATTTCTTCCTGGATCGTGTTTTTCTTCGAACCTGTCAATATAAGATACATGTTACTTCCTATAAAAGAGCAAGCAGTGGTGAAAGGGAGACAGCCCATTGGCTGAAGCCAATAACAGTCAGCACCACGATCTGTAACTACCTCTACAGACAGAGGATCCATGCGTGTAGTCTTTATAAATAATGTCATTCAAATTTTCATTCAAAGTGTACATTATTTCTTGTGACAGTTTTTTACTCAACTGGTCGATCGTAAAATGCCCTCTAGATAGGGTTAAGGTGAGTGAGTGAGTTTTACGCTGTTTTTAGTGGCAGCAGTATTCCATCAATATCATGGTAGGGGACACCAGAAATTGGCTAACACACTGTTACCATGAGGGGAATCAATGCCAGGTGTTAGGAAGAAATAGTGAGTGAGTGAGTGAGTTTAGTTTTATGCCGCACTCGGCAAAATTCAACCTATATGGCAGCGGTCTGCAAATAATCGAGTCTGGACCAGACAATCCCGTGATCAACAATATTAGCATCTTCACATGCAGGCATGGCAGCAGGTGAAAGTAATTTCAGCTGAATATCAGCAATGTGTCTGGGGTCTGCAGGGTCCGGGGCAGGTCAAGGTCGCATTTAAATCAGCGTATTTCCGATTTGCATAAAATTGCCATCCCTGCATATGTGATGAAAGTGGTAGAAGAAATTCATGGTAGGACTAAGCTGCTTACCCCGCCCTCAGCATCCTCCCCTCCCACTGTCTGGACGGCCCTGGCCAGTGCGGCAACCCTCCGCGGCGGCGACGATGGTGAGTCTGTCTCTGCTGTGTCCTCGCCATCAGAAGTACCATTGGACATTGGCTTTGCTCGCCGCCTGCAGTCACATGTGACTGTGTGATCAGCTAACTCAATGGCAATGCTAAAGTTTATACTAAACAACAGTGACATTAGAATGCTCCTGCACAAACAATGATTTTCTTTGTTGAAAAGTACCTAAACCAAAGGACACTTTTGAAAGGTGGCCCAATGACCACAGAACAAGACAAGAAGTATCTTAAGAGAATCATTAGAAAGCTGAGAAGTAATGCATTTCATACCGATTCAAATGACCCGTATATCCAACTTGTTAAATAATTATTGCAAGTTTTATTTGGGTGAGCCCGTGGGTGAGCGAGTGAGTGAGTTTAGTTTTACGCCGCTTTTAGCAATGTTCCAGCAACATCATGGCAGGGAACACCAGAAGATGGGCTTCACACACTGTACCCATGTGGGGAATCGATCAGGGGTCTTCGGCGTGACGAGTGAACACTTTAACCACTAGGCTACCCCACTGCCCCAGTTTAATTTGGGGAGGTCATTATGCTGCTGTCCTTTAAAATGGGTTCCATAGAAGCACTGAGAGTATTAAGCAGCTGGTTTCTCAGTGTACAGTTCACATTTCAAGAACATTTTCTACATGGAGGTTTCTGCTGTAAGATACTACTCACACATTCCTAACATTGGTCTTCTTAGCCACAGTTTCTTGCTTCTTGGTTTGCAAGGTCTTCTGTGGTTCTGCACTGGGTGTGGGAGATGGAACAATCTCCTGGTCACTGTCAGGGGTCTTTAAGTTGCTGCGTGTCAGACGGGACCTGTGCCCAAACAAGTACCAATCTTTAATTATCAATATCTCAGATTCAAAGACATACAAAATGTATACTGTTGAACTGTGACACTGTCAACAATATGTCAATTCTCTGCTCTCCATGGTTATCCCCACTCCCCATGTTTAGCAGCATAAATGTACTTTGTGCCATGATGGTAAACATCATTGCAGAAGAGTCTGACTACTGGGAGCGTGCTTGCAGCTATCAACCACCACAAAGAGGAATGTCAGAACAGGGATTTTTTTCTAAACCAGGAGTGAGCATGTTTGGTTCTGTGTCTGTCACAATGTCATCTGGGTGATGTCAAATAAAGATAAAGGAAATGAACATCAATGCTGGGTACCAACTGAAGTCTGACGGAACTGGAAGTTTCACTTCTTAAATCTTGATTAAGCCTTTAGCCTGTAGAATCGCAAACAAAATGCTTGTGCCTTTGAAAACTGATTCAAAACTTGAGACTGACTTGTGATCCTTGGATATTCTATAGGAAGTCTTCCTGATCCTGGTAGATATTCTACAGTGTGTGCTGACAAAACCCTCAGTGGACATAAGCCCCAACGGACAGAAAACAACACCATGTAGGACAAAAAGCCACACACTCCAAATGAATAGACCAAATATTTTTGTTCAGCCGACATCACAAAGATTATGAGCACCAACGAGCACTAGCATAAACTGGGTACATCATAATTTAAGCACTAGTTTGCATAATAATGTATGACTAGCCAGTGCTCTTCTTTGTACACTTATAACCATCATAGACACTGCCAAGACATTCCACAGAAAGTACCACCTTACCTTTGGAAATACAAAATTAGGAAACTATTTCGCACACATTCCTAGAATGTTTGTGAGTGTTTATTGAATGTGCTTTACTTATGCCCAAACAGTCTGAGTAGAGGAGTCATTTTAATTAACTGGGATCACTCCTTACAATGCTACCTTAGGGGTCTCTCACTGATCAGCATTAACCATCAACCCTTAAATGGAGTGCCAGGTGGTAGAGGGGAGTTCACCAACACAACAGGACATGCTCTGGACATCATCTGAGCTTCTACATTAAGTGAGTGAGTTTAGTTTTACGCTGCACCCAATGAAATTAGTCACCTCTTACGACAAGCATAGTCGCCTTTTTATGGCAAGCATGGGTTGCTGAAGGCCTACTCTATCCTGGGATCTTCACGGGTCACTTCTACATTAACAAAATGGTTAGCGGTTTTCAGTTTCCAGATTCAGCTCCCACAATTCAGCAAGAGACATTTTCAGAACTGCTCTCTTCATGAAGAAATTGTTCAAAACATTAAGAAAATTATCTTCTTGTACGAAACAAAATTACAATTTAGCTTTTTTTCAGCCCAGCACACTGCAGATATTTACAGTGAAGTGGAAGGAGTCAACTTTATTATCTCCTCAATACCTAATAGCTGTTGCTGATATGAATTGTTTTGATGTTTAGCTGAATAATTACTTGAAATGGTTTTACTGCTGATATAAATTGTTTTGATGTTTAGCTGAATAATTACTTGAAATGGTTTTACTTATATTGTGAAAATGTTGCAGTCATTATTCCAGTCTTGTTGGACTAGATCGAAATTCTGTACTGCAACTACAGCAAGAACCATTTCTTAATGTGACTTTCAGTTCATAAATAATATACTACGCCCATGAAGTTCTCCAGAGACTGTGCACTGGCTTCTACTGGTGAACCACTGGCATCCACCACCCAGCACTTCCTCAATACCTTCAGACGTACAACCTCAAGATGTATGTTAACATCCTTCAGTTAAGCCCCAAAAATGTGTGTATGAAATGTTGGTCTAGGTTTCTTAGGACGTACATGCTGCGGGTGGTTTAGCTTTACCAGCTGTCACAGAATACTCTGATACAACTTTGACAAAACAGGGATGCAAATAATTCTTGAATCGCTACTGTACCTTGGTACAGTGGCACTTGTAAAATTACTTGCCCTGATAATACTTCCACTACACCAGCCAATTCTCTTGTTGATTATTTAAATGAACAACATAATTAACAATGGAAATTCCACTAGACACTGGTAAAGCATGACATTTCGGGCAATGGGTTATTTCCACCCCTGTGAAAGGTATCTTAACAATAATAATTGACTGGTTAGATAAAACACTCTTTCCCTCAGTTGACTGAATAGCCTGAGTATGTATATATTACACTTTGGAAAAAGAATTGCTTATGTATGGGAAGGTTTTCATCATTTTCTACAAATACGTCCGCAATAAGTGATGGAATTAATGGCCCACTCTGCTACAGCTGAGTTTCAAAAAACACACCAGGGCAATTATTATTATAGCTGTGCTGCAACACCCCTAGGGATGCTTGCAAACTGTAAACAGTCACTGGTATGCGGTTAGTTAGCTAAGTGACCGCATGTATCATTGTTTAACATCCTCACACATCGGTAAAGCTATCACTCACCTTTTAACCTGAGCAGTAGGCTGAGAAGATGGGGATGTGGTTTTGCGTTTCCGCGGCGAAGCTCCTCCTGGCGTGGACACTGAGCCCTCCTGGGACACACTGTCAGTTTCACTGATGTCACAGTTATAGCTCTTCCCACCACCACCACTGGCAAAGTTGAGGGAGAGGAAGAGTGAGCATATCCAGAAGGAATAACACTAGGAAGTAGCTGGCCCTCCATACTGGCCCACCAGCAGCACACACATAGTATTCAACATGGAGTTATATGGGCATTAGGCACTTGAGAAAACCATCTACACTGTTAGAGTTGCCTTACAACTTATAGCTCTATTATAGGGTAAACCAAAACATACATTTAACCTTAACTTAATTCCTATTTTAAAACAAGGTCCTAGCGACTCATTTGAGATGAATGGCATTGCTGTATCTCATAAATCACAAACCTGACACTGGAATCACCCACATTTCAGATGATATGAATTCATAAGCCACTTTGGATAAATACAGGTAATTTACTTGTCACATCTAACTAACTCACTTCTTATCTTTTGTCCCTTTTGATTTTTTTGTATCTGCTGCCCTAGTATTTCTCTGTGATTCAACGTCCTCTGAGGTCGCACCTCGTGTTCGTTTTGATGGCACATCCTCTTCTGAACTCCCATGACGTTTCCGAGAATGTTTTGCACTTTCACTACTGTCTCCCTCACCTGCCTTTGCAGTCCTTTTATTTGTACCATTCACAAGTGACTTTTTCACAGAATCCTTGCCCCTCTTAGCAGGGGATAGTTTCACTTTAAAGTCATCAAGTCTTGTTTGTTTAGTCCCTGGTTTTACACCCCTACCTCCCCTGCTTGTGTGTTCACTCGATGACTGAGATTCATCACAGTTCTTATCTTGAGATGAACTTCGTGTACTTTTCTTGGCCACTTCTGGGCTTGAGGACTTGTCCGAGTCTCCACAGTTCTTCTCCAAGGAATCAGACTCATTGGAATCACCGTCATTCTCCTTCCCCGTCTCTTCCTCCTTCCTAGAACAAGAAACAACGATATGACCAAGGGACTGAATGGAGTGGGTAGCTGTTAATACTGCACTGTCATTAGTGAGTGAGACTTTACATCGCTTATAGCAATTTTCCACAAAGAGCAAGGCAGTGATACCAGAAATGGGCTTCACACAATGTACCCATGTTTGGAAGCGAACAAGGTCTTTGGAATGATGAGCGGACGCTTTAACCACTAGGTCACCCCACTGCCAAGAGTGACATTGGAAACATATTTCATACTGTGTGGGGACAGTTGGTTGTGGGAAGACTTCACAGTGTGTGGTGTTACTGGTTTCAGCAATGTGTTGCTATATTGTAAAGGGATACTGAAATGGTTGAGGTTTACACTTCACATTGTGTTGGGTACTGAATTGCAACAAGCTTTTGACTTCACATTATGTTGGGTACTGAATTGCAACAAGCTTTTGACTTCACATTATGTTGGGTACTGAATTGCAACAAGCTTTTGACTTCACATTATGTTGGGTACTGAATTGCAACAAGCTTTTGACTTCACATTATGTTGGGTACTGAATTGCAACAAGCTTTTGACTTCACATTATGTTGGGTACTGAATTGCAACAAGCTTTTGACTTCACATTGTGTTGGGTACCGAACAACCATAAGTGCTGACTTCACATCATGAAGGGTATCGGATTCAAATTAAAAGGGCACTGACATGTGTAGGCTGCTGAATTCAATGGATACACCAATGTCAAAAAGTTGTCAAATGTAACATTGGGATTACCCTATATTACAGTAGATAAGCCGACCTCAGTGACCAATCGACTACCTAACCTGACCTTTATAATCAGTATAAACATGGTGTTTCGTACATTAGCCGAACCAAATCTTGTCTTGTGATGTTTAACTGCAAATCTGACATTTTTACTGACAAAATTGTCTTCTCTTGTTTGTTCATATGAAGCATTTTCTTACTCCTGAAAAAAAGTTTCACAGATGTGGATCCTGTAGATAAGACCAATGCCTTCTACAGGTTTTTCATTAGTCCTCAAAACTCAGCTTATCTACCGTACTATTCAGTACACTTTCTCAGTGAAGTACAGATTCTAGAATTTTTGTTGGGTTGAGTCACATTCAGTATTGGAACCCATACCCTCAGAGTCGGGCACCTAATCTCCAGCTAACAAAAGCCCTATTTTGACATAACCTACTTTAATCTGAGAGGTCCCCTTTTGATGCGTGGAACCTTTGGATGTGGGTTGACAACTGGCCCTGGGCTCTCCACTATGATCTCTGTGGTGGTAGGATCTGGCTTGCTACCATAGCCTGTCCGGGGCGGACCATCAATCAGGGCCTGCACACCCTTCCTCTGGTAAACCAAAACAACATTAGTACAAAACTGGAAGCTGCTGGTCACTCTTATTCAGTGGTGTGATGATTCAGTGACCCATGGGCTGCTGATACTGTGAATCGATACAAAGTTTTACACTGTCACATATTCCAATA
The DNA here is from genome assembly GCF_037392515.1 of Haliotis asinina. Classification (NCBI taxonomy): domain Eukaryota; kingdom Metazoa; phylum Mollusca; class Gastropoda; order Lepetellida; family Haliotidae; genus Haliotis; species Haliotis asinina. Next base: position 65,781,943 of record NC_090281.1, on the reverse strand, counting down.
ATATACTTCTAATGGGCTATGATACATCAATGTTTTACTTTGAATGATGCTGAATCATGGTATCTGTCAAAGAAGACATACTTTTATTTGATGATTACATTACATGTATATGCCACTTAATTTCCCTTCACAAGTTCCTCAGGAATTCTTGTCAGGAACTGTTTTGAACATGGCGCTCAAATTTTAATAACATTCATAAAGTCTATGTATAAACTTTATTACATCACTTCCGAAAAAACAATCATAACGATGGCAAAGTTTGACAGAATACCTTCAAAATGTCTTTTTTTTTTTGTTTTTTCCAATCTAAGGAGTTCCATAGTTGTGTTAGATTAAAGATTTTGGCATTGTAATGAGCATTATATCTCCATCCTTTTATCAATATTCGTATCGTATTGCAGCTTTAGTGCACAATACTATGGCAATATATCATCACGACTAAATTTTAGTATTGTGATGCATCGTATCACAGGTTGTATGAGTATATCAGCTCTACTCTTTTTATGAATTCACTCACACTAACTAGTGAACTCTAACCTAACTAATGAACTATAACCCTAGACGTACCACTTTGTAATTTGGCATTAAGCTGTATATAAATGTGATCTCAATGCTGCTTCAACACAACAAAGAAAAAATATAAGTCAATCATGCTAAGGACAATGCTTTATATGGATCACATAATTAACTCACCCTTGGCCCATCAAAGTTGAAGTCTTTAGGAAGATAACTTTTTGTGTTGGCATATGACTGTAGTAAAAGAAAACAACTTTAGTGAATAAATTTTAATGGTGCAATTTCTGTGTTTGTCTAAAACAAGTCCCTTGGTTCACTTCAACCAGTCTGCATGAGTCATACAAACTTCTAACATTAAGAACTTTTGAAGAACATTGTTACTTTCAAGGATGAGTGTTTGCCACTAACATGGCAATGTCCCCCGTCGCTAAAGAAGACTGTAATATTTATAACATATTCACTCCTTTTTCATAAATAATTAAAAATGTTCTCTCCCCATGACTTGAAAAAAATTTGAAACAAACTTAAGCCCACTTCATCATGGGTTGATTTGACTCTCATTAACCTTGTTCTCAAGCCAGAGATTCTAGAGTTGATATTTGAACCATTTTCATTAGTGTGCATGTAACTAGTCTTTCCATTTATGCTGTAAGCAACAGGAGGTAAGCAATGCTATATAACTTTACTGTTAATAATTTTCAGTTGAAATTTCATTATAGCGAGACACATTTTTTAAACAAAAACTCCAGCACTTTACAAGTCCTGTCAACAAAACTCCAGCAGTCCAGAGCTCCTTTCCTCAAAGTAATTGTAGAGCAATGACAGTTGTAAGTACATGTTAAAGTATTGGAGCTATGATCATCTTGTTACTACAATCGCTTTCAGGAATGGGGCCCAGCACTTCTCTGACAAAATGGCAGAATCCAGTCATGGATAACTTCAAAAACCTTTCCAGTTTATGAAAAACCTGGGACCAGCATGAAGTTTTATTACAGCGAGTCCATACAACTTCTGGTATGCTGAGGCTACCGTCTTACCTTGTCGGGTTTGGTGAAGAGTTTGGCCGGAAGGACTGGCTCCGTGTTGTTGTCCTTCAAGGTGATATTGGTGGTCTTGGTATTCATCAAACCAAGGGCTACATCACACACTGCATACAACTTCTGCAAATAGTTACACGTAATGTGAGAACATGTCCACTTGATAACAGGATTCAACCTACCATACATGACAGCAGATCAGCTACATATTGAGTAATAGCAAATAAGACCTATTAAACCAGGTTCAGTCAATTTAAAGGTTACAATTCCTGGAAACTATTCATAGTGCACACTTGAGCGAACTTTTAGATTTTGTGTACTGTGCCCAGTAAAAAAACAACACTGCACTCCTTAAAGTGAACAATTAAGTCTGGGAGACAAGAACCTTAAATCTACATTCAACATTACCTTGTCTACCTCCTTTGTTCAGACACCTAGTGCATGGTCTATCAACTTTGTTCAGACACCTGGTGTAAGGTTGGTCTACTTTGTTCAGACATCTTGTGTTGGATCTGTCAACTCTATTCAAACCCCTGGTGGAAGGTCTACCTACTTTGTTCATGTCATCATCCTCGGGACATTGGGCATCCTTTGTTTGTTTCATGTTCTCTATCATCCGCCGGAAGAATGCATAGTTGTAGTCCTCACTGCGGCCAGTCAGAGGATCCATCACAAACCATAGGCAGCTGGAAATGAAGTCCGAAGTCAACACCACTACATACAAACACAGCCTACCTACCCCTAGCAGGTTAAACCAGTTGATCTATATTACCACTGTGATAGTGGCAGTACATGAGCTAAGATAACAGGCATAGGGCAAGCCAGGTACATCACACAGTCATGTGTTGACCCAGGAAGGTACTTCACAGAGTGATGCCTGAACACAGTTGACAGGTTAATTATTCCTCTAAGAGACACGTGTAGAGAGGTACTCACTCTTTAATGTTCTTGAGCGCATCTGTCTGCTGGAAGGTCTTGAAGTCGGGGTCATGAGCCAGGAGATGTACTGTGTAGGGCAGGATGTAGTCTGGCAGGATGGCAAACATTCGGTCTGAAAACAACAGTGTGCCATCAGTGACTACAGTCAATGAACAACAACTCAAGCTCACAAGATAGGCCATGTACTGCAAGGATTTTTTTAGTTTTGCTCAAAGGCCAATATTTTGCCACAACTGTTCCTATTTGAATTGATAACCATTCTGACTGAGGTGACTGGAAAGTGAAATGAATAGGAGGAACCTTGATTGTTTACTTTCTCATCACTGCACTGCAGGCAGCGATACAGTTCAGTGTAACATATGTTATATTTGGGATTACACTTTCTTAGTAAACTACACATTCTAGTACTAGTTAAAGCCCACATTTTACATTTCACAATTTTCTATATGGCATTGTGTAAAACATACAGTTCAGTGTTAAATGACTCTGAAATATGGAATAAAATGAATACCAACAATAAACAAAACTGGCAATATGTTTAGAATCCAAGATAAATCAATGTAAACATTCTCACTTCTAGCTGCTGGGTTCTGCTTGAGGTAGTCACGCCGCTTCTGAATGTTGACGTTAAGAAACTGTTTTAGCTGACGCTGCCTCTCTTTCAGAGGATCATTGGCTGCCAGTGAGAAGATACTCATGAATTCCAACGGCAGCCGCATGTTCAGGAGCCCCTTGTGCAACTTGAGGGCAAACTTGACTCTCACGTGATAGCAGCTGTCCTGATCACATAAAACAACAAACCATGTTCACGTTTGTATAATCATGCCACGGGTAGTTTAGCTCCAATGAGTCAGTGTTTAGTTTTATGTTGCACTCAGCAATATTCAAGCTACATGGCGATGGTCTATAAATAAACAAGTATTGGTAAGAAAATCGTGTGATCAACAGCATGAGCATCGATCAACCCTACTGGGTACCCTACCCTATTTTACCCTAGCTCTTCACACATCTTTTGCTCCAGTGAATATGGACACAACAAACTGTGCCGAACTATTGAAATGCCTGTGACATGACATCACAGGACATTTATACAAAATAAAACAGAGTAAACACACAGCCATGTTTTTAGGCCACTATTGGTGTGTCTTCCTAGGTTCAAATTACATAACGCACTGGTAGAGTGAAGACCAGGATACAGTCGTTTCATACATATATGCCTAAGATTTGAATTCCTCTGAATGTTGGGTAAAATACTATTTCAAATATTGGCAAAATATGATGATGTCCTAATTGTACACAGATCAGATTGAGGATCACTTCACAAATTTCCAGTAGATTTGTTCACAACACGTTTACTTCTGTAACAACAGTAAAACCAACACAAAAGGTAAGAAACCAGGATAAACGAAAGATATTTATTGATCTTAAGAAACAAAAGCACAAGCCTGATAGACCAGCATGAATATGCCAGGATGAACAGATTATTTCTACTGTACAACTATTCTTACATTGATAAGGAGAGCCAGCGCCTGGAACTGTTCACAAGGGATGATGTCAGAGTAGCAGGTCTCCTCGGCCAGCTTCAGCATACAGCAGCCTGCCTGCAGTCGCAACCTAGCCAGCTCTGGCTTACTGCAACAAGAAGAAACATGGTCACTACAGAGTAGACAGATTTATGGATGCAAGGGTAACTACAACAAACCTGCTTACTTGAGGCGAAAAGTGGGGACCCAAGTTACTCACTTACCACCGCGAAGATACTGACGTGCAAAGATGCTGGCAAGTCACACACAGTCTGAGGTTACACATAAACTGCAGAGACAGATAATAATGCCACGACATCACTGATGCTCGGAAGTATCTTACTGTTTCAGATTACTGATGGACAAATTATTGAGTAAAAATCTCAGGTAAGAAAAACAGTTTTAGTGTCACTAGCTAACAGCAGCAAACAAATGTTGCCATCTTACTTGATCCTGCCATGTTCCATGAGATCCCCTTCATGTATGATGACTGTGTAGAGAAGCCGGAGCGTTGACGTACCAGAGTTGTTCTGGTTGCTCTTCAGCCCCTGCAGCCATCTCACCAACAGCTTCATCGCTTGCACCTGAACATCAACATGCATGATTCATACACACAGCAGTATAGTTTGGATTCTTTCAACATAAAAAAAAATTGACATGTAAGAGTTAAACTGTAATTATTTATGAAATTCACTGGAAATCTTAATATGATATATGTGTTTCAGAACTAACTACTAAGGCTTTACATACACACTTCCATAATGGCTCAAAAACAAGTATCACCCAACATATGAAGGAACTAACCACTGTAACAACACACGTTGTGACTAGCTGGTTCAGTTACTATGCAACAGTAGCATGACTGCAAGTAGTTCATGCAGAAAAGAACAAACTTCCCATGACAAACAGTTACAATAGTTCTGTTATAATTTAGAAAATATTTGTGTGTCCCTTGTTTCAAAAAAGGTGGTCGGTTTATATGTGAGCAGAGTATGTAGGCTCCTACCGCCCAGTGTCGGACACAAACACAATGTCACTACTTTGTTAGGACACCTCTTCAACACTTTACTGCTTGTAAAAGTCAATACAATTACAATTGGGGATGACAACCAGTGACACTGTTACTAATACCATCCCTTGGTGTCTGGCTGCCACAATACAGTAGAAATATTGCTGACTATTCTCAATAAAATGAAACTCGAGAAAACAGCTTTGTCTCACCTATAATTTGTTTTCTGAGAGCTCTAAAATAATTCAGCTTGCACGCCATAACAGTATCTGATCAAGAGCCAAAGCTTTATGATCACTGCTTTTGTACCTCGTCAGGCAACAGACGGACTACATACCTTCGCTTGTGTTTCTTCAGACACCAAGTGATCACTATACCAGCTTTCTGTTGTCTCAACACACTGTGTCTGCAACACGGAAAGAATCAAGGACAGTGTTAGTTTATAATATTGCATCTATGAAATTGGACTGACTATGATGTTACAGCATTTTTGGCAATATTCCAGCAACATCACTAGGAAAGGAAAGGAAAGGAAAGAGAGAGAGAGAGAGAGAGCAGTAATGGGGTTCCTACATTGTACCCATGTGGGAAATCAAACCTTCAACATGAAGAGTGAATGCTTGAAGTTACTAGGTTACCCCCATAATGCTTTCACGTATCTGGATATCATTCATTAATTATGTTTCTTACTAAGTATTTGGAAAATGACTCAACTGACTCCTATGAATTTTGAAATCACTCAATTCTTGTCAATTAGATGTTGATCAATCACTAAAAAAGAACCATGATCAAAACAAGTGACCAGGTCAGTGACCAAATTACCTAAGAGTGAGCAAGCTGTATGCCTCTTTTAACAATATGCAAGCAATTTAAAGGCTTGGGACACCAGAAATGGGTCACACACAATGTATCAATGTGGGTTATTGGGCCTTCAGCATGGTGAGTGAACGCTTTAACTTCTGGGCTATCCCACAATCCCAAATCACCTCAGAAGCAAATGTTTATGGAGATCATTTTTCTCATTCACCGTCAGTTAAGATTTTAACAAAAAAGTATGTGCAGTGATAATTTACAAAACAAAACGTTCTGTAACAACAATCCTCCAAGAATGCATGGCAAAAACAAAACCATGTCCACTTTACTCTGAGACAGTAGCCCTAGCCTGACTGTTGGCATCTTACCCGGTCCTGCATGAGGAGGTCCTTAACTATGATTCTGGAAACAATGGATTTCATGTCTGTGGCAAACTCCTCCGGACACAACTTGGCTATATGTCCCAACGCTACGATCGATGTGATGTAGTTGGCTGACTCAGGATCCAGGTTCTTCTTCACATACTGCAACACCAATGTCTCAACATCAGCAATGGACAAGGAGTTATCCACAATGTAATATAGAGATGATTAACAGATTGAAAAACTGCTTCCTTACACCATACGATGTTGTCGTCTTGTAATAACATACAAGCCATAAAGGAGGTAGAACTTTATGTGTAACACACTGTCAACAGCCATGACTAAAAGTAGACTGAGATATTGTTCTGACAAAATATTTCAGTTCTCTGTACTCTCTGCCTTTGCCCCCCAGCAGACACTAAGCAAGCACTCACCTCGAACACCTGAGCCAGAATAGGCTCTTTCTTCTTGCACACTACGCTGATACATCTGATGGCATGCTTTGTCTGTTTAGGGTTTCCCATCTTGGCTGTCCGGACCAACACGGGTACCAGGCTCCTATAACAGTATTCACTAACTGTAGCATCTGGTCAGTTTCAGCAGCATGAAGTAACATAGGGAGCATCTTCCCAATGGATTTACAATAGGCTCCTTTCACAAAACAACCTTTGCCAGGGTTAACTTTAACTCCCATTCTTTAACACTGCACTAAGATTACATTAGTGCTTGTGAAAAGAAGCTCAGGTCTGTTCAGCAGAACACACTTTACAAGTTTGTCATCTACACGATAACTTATTCCCCCTGACAACAGCTTTGCCCTGTACACAACCACTTATCCCCCTTGTTCTCTACACAACCACTTGTCCCCCTTGTTCTCTACACAACCACTTATCCCCCCCCCCCCCTCCTTGTTCTCTAAACAACCATTTATCCCCCTTGTTCTCTAACAACCACTTATCCCCCTTGTTCCCTACACAAATACTTATCCCCCTTGATCTCTACAAAAACACTTATCCCCCTTGTTCTCTACACAAACACTTATCCCCCTTGTTCTCTACACAACCACTTATCCCCCTCGTTGTCTACACAACCACTTATCCCCCGCTGTCCTCTACACAAACACTTATCTCCCGTTGTTCTCTACACATCAACTTCTTTAATGTTTTCATTCGATGCAGCAAGCCTGCTTACGGAGAAATGAATGTAGAGTCTTACGAGTATATGTCAGGGTGCATCCTCTGCAGATTTGAACCAGTGTTGGTGATGATCTGTTGTGTAATATCACCTGGAAAACAGATGTTTCAGAGCCTTCATTTCAGAGTTAGTTCACAGGTTTCAAACAGGTTCTCCAAAACAAGATAAAATAGAAGAAAAACAGTTGCCATTTCAAAACACAGTTGCAAGATAGAATTACAAATAGAAACGTGGTACTTACTGACGGTGTCATCATCATGATTCAGGAACGTAAGGAATTTTTCAAACACTTCAGCAGTCCGAAAGTGATGTGGATATGCATATGAGAGGGCCTGTAACAAGTGTCATGGGTCTTAGTTGCTAACTGTGAGCTAAACCATACACAACAACACAATGCAGAAAAAAACATCATTCTCTCAAAAGACATCACTAATGTGGTTCACAGTCAGCAACACATAAAGGGGATTTCGCTCCCTTTGGCTAATATATAATACATGGCATCTGATTGACCAAGGTTTGCCAGTGATGCCTTAAATGCAAACAATACAAATGTAAATACAATGTTATGCTGCTTCTTTCTCCTGTAGGTTAGTTCTGTGTTCTATTAGACCTTTACGTACATTTGCTAAGTTACTACTCCGAATACTTTATTCACAAGTATGAATCACTATCACTTCTACTGACAGAAAGCCTATTAGACACCTGTGATTCCAACAGGAGTGATGATGACTCAAGGATTGAGAGGATAGGGCAAGTCCAGAATGATGGTTTCCCATAATGACTCAAGGTTAGAGAGGCCTGAGCAAGGTTCCACTCACCAACAGTAACTTGACTGACTTCTCTGCAGCATTGTGGATACCTTCCATGTTCTCACCAAGGCCTGTCAATGTTTCATTTACGTGATTCACAAGCTTCTCCATGGCAACAGCATCAATCATTACAGGTGCGATACGTTCTAGTAGCGACTTGACTAGGTTGTACATGTAATTGGCTTGTCCAGGGTTACATCCTATCTTTTTCAATATCTCTTTCTGAAAGAATAAATTAGAAATAACTTGCAAATATTCAGTTCTACCTAAAAAGGTAATTTTTGCGATAAAATTGATATGTCATACTTTTCCTGACTCATGAGAAGCATTAGAGGAATAAGAAAGCAAAGTGTGCTTTATTACACTATACATGGTGGTAGAACAAGCTGTATTTTTTAATTCACATATGGCAAAGTTGTAGTGACAACACTCTTCTATGGCTGTATGCCATGAAATGGATCCATGCTTTCATTTGTAAGCTTGTCTGCTGGCAAGCACTATACGGCAGTCTGTAAATTACCCACACCAAGCATGACACTGGATAGATTTCACTTATATAATGTGTGTGGTCTGGACTACCAGTTGTCCAACTTCCATTTTTGTGGAACCTGTGAAGGCTGAGCAGGTTAGATGGCTGACTATATGTGCTGATGATAAGGTGCCTAACTCCAAGGGTGTCGGTTCTAATCCCAGATGGGACTCAACCCAACTTAACATAAACTCACACAATGCCCACACTATGACACAATTGTGGGAATGGGGTTGGACTGGAAATGCTGGTCCCCGCTGAAGGACAATCAACATAGTGGGCGGGGTACTAATGTAACCTGGTCCGACACTGTCTATGCTTGCCTGTACGTCTGACTTAGACATCTGAGTATCAATGAACAAAATGTTTCCAGGACAGAGCACCTATGTACATACCACAGCCTCTTCTGCCTTCTTACAGGAGCATTCAGGGTGTACGACCACCTTGAGCAGGTGCCTCATCCGCTTGTCATCTCGCAGCTTCTGGCTGAACTTCTTCAGGTATTCCTGTGGCTTTTGTTGTTCAGGCAGCGTACCTGTTGGGGAAGTCAGGAAACATAGCAGCAACTGCCCACGGGTATGTCAAGGTTCACAAAACACATCCACTCAACACAAGGGTCATAGACTTTGATGGATGCACTGCTTGTGGCTGTTGTCAGACAGTTATAGTTGCTTTATAAAGAACGATTTTATATTATGTAATATTCCTTTCTTGCCATCAACAGAAGCATAATCAATACTTACGAGCTAGACCTGACAGTCTTGGAAAGAGTGGAGGGGCGTTCGGCTGTCCGTGTAGTTCTATAGCCTCTAGAAGCTGCATAACTTGGATCCGGACCCTGCAAAGAGACAAACCTCTCAGACCACCAGCATGACTCATGTGTGGCCTACATTATCACTGCACCAAAACATCATACACCAAGGCTAATGCTGTTCTCGACAGTTTTAAAGTGTTGTCCTGCAATAACCGCAGTGGGAGAGTTTAGAGAACCAGATCCTTAAAGCTTACCACTTAAGTGAAACATGTGATGTGTGGGTAAGGTTCCACAATGTGCTATAATCAATGTAAATCTGTACACTGATGTGATTGAGGCAAGTGATTAGTGTCTTGTGCGAATGATACTTACGAACTTCTGTGCTTCAGCAATTCATTAAATGCCCTGCAAAGAAATCGACACAAACTTTACACATCAAGCTATATATGAATCTTTGCGCACAGCTTTATTTGGCTGGTGAAAAATTATTAATATCTGATTTGTTTAGCCAAATTAGCACAGCTGGAGATGAGGTGAGATGGGGTTTTCCGCTGTAATTAAGAATATACTGCTAACGGGTGTACATGTGGTTACTTGTGCTAAGCCAAAGTTTACCTGGTCTTATAGTGCTAGCTCAATGAGATGTATACCATGGTGCAGTTACGCATCAATACCCCACTAAGACACATCATACGGACCAGTCCTTGCCGTACAAGATGGACAAGGACCAACATGTACCACATTTTACCATCTTTTGGTATGACATGGACATGTATCGAACCCATGACCTTCCGCTCTTTGGGCAGACACTGTAATTACTAACCCATGTAGGCAGTATACAGCTGGAAGGAAATAAATCAGTATACAGTTGTGCTGACTCACTTGACAGCATGGTCATCCAGGGTACAGTAGAGACGCAGTAGTCTCAGCATCCGTACATTCGCTGGCAGCATGTATGGCACCAAGTTGATGTTAAAGATCCGTTCAACAAGTAACCTGTAGCAAGTAATGTCATTCTGCAGCATGTTCAAGTCACAGCATGTGCCATTTTACAGGTTTTCACAACCAGTATGTAAATATGTGTGCATATTTAAATCTCCTTCCTTGTTTCGATCGATTATCTTACAAATTAGTCATCCCATGGAAGTCATTACTTGGGGATTGTTGATATGTTGTGACATGGTTGAAATTTCTTGTGTACGAGCCAAATGCTACTTGATAACTTAATTTAATGCATTATTTTTAAAATTCATAGATTTTTGCTGTTACTGTAGTCGCATATTTGTGCTGTTTTTTCTTAGCAAATGCGACAAAATCATGTGAGATGACATCTCTGGAGCAGGATGAGAGGGAGAGCAATACAGTGCTTGTGCAAGCACTGAGCACTGGTTTTATCAGAGGATAACTTCTTAACATCTATTGATAATAGTAATAATAATAATAATAATAATAAGGGTATTTATAAAGTGCTAGTTCCACATCACTGAGGGACATGCTCAAAGCGCATATTGATGGGACAATGTCTCAGATAATTAACGTCTTATGAATGTTTGAGCAAAGAAGCATGACCTAGCTCCACAAAATGAGTGTTACCTGTCATCATTGCTGTTCTGGTAGTAAGCATGGAACACTTTGTTCTTGATCCAAGCGACTTTCTTCTCATGCTGTGGGTTGATGGGTTCCTTGGTCATCACCTGCTTGTACATCTGACCCAGGCCCAGCAACCCTTCACGACGAATCTTGAACTGAAAACAACTCTCAATGAAGTCCTTCTGAACATTTACCACGAAAGAACCTTCACTCTAATATCTAATTCAGCTTTTCTCTTCTTGGAAGTTCAATTCATGATCAGTAATAACCGACTCCATACAAAAATTGTTTTACGATTAAATGAGTGAGTTGGTTATCTTGAGTGTGGGAGGAAAGTTTGTGGTGTCTTTCTGGTGAACCCACATGAACACAGTTAGGACCAGGAAACATAACTGGGGTGAACAAAGATTCCAACAATCAGAGTTTCCATGTGGAACCACTGAAGCAACTCCCTACTGAGTGAGTGAGTGAGTGAGTGAGTGAGTGAGTGAGTGAGTGAGTGAGTGAGTGAGTCTTTACACCGCACTCAGCAATATTACAGATCCAGTGATCAACAGCATGAGCAATGATCGACACAATGGGGATACGCCTGACCGCCCAGTCCTGTTAGTCGCCTCTGATGACAAGCATTGATTACTGAAGATCAATCCACACATAGATCTTCAAAGGTCTAACTCTGCAATGCACCGCAGCATGTTAGATAAATGGGTCATCAGTGACACTGTTTTCAAAATGATGCCATGCCCCTATATACCACGAGCAAGGGATACAAATTTCCAGCTGGTGCTTACCTTTTTGTCCAAGGTTCTCTCTTTGATGAAGGTCATCATTTCTTCATTTACAAAGTCGAAGTCTTTCTTAGCAACATTCATGACACAGTTGATGACTTCAATCCTGACAGTCTCCTCGGGGTCATGCTGCCGAACCTTTAGTTGCTCTGCAGAAACACATGAACTGGTAAACACAAACAGACAAACCAGTCGCCACTAACATCTCTTTTCCTGGCAAAAACAGAATAGCCTGAAAATACACAATAATGTACATACTAACATAGTAGGTGTGTCACAATACAGAAAATTCATGATACAATACATATTACAATATCTTGGAATGATACAATTTAATTCACATAATGATGTGCTATCACTTGTTATTTTCTTTCAAAATGTGTATTACTAAATCGAGTAACAGTGTAAAGTTTGACTTAGCTGTCAACTTCAAGTGAAAATGATCAAGTTTAAGGTCAATGATATGTATCACGATACGACAAAAGAGTATTGACATATTTATTATTCGATAATGTTTCAAGATCATCGATACTATGATATATCGTCACACTTCCATAACATGCAATTTTGTTTGAATTACCACACTGTATGGGAAATTTGGGTCCTTACCAAGGATGTCTTTAGTCAGTTCTGGGTGGTTTAGCACAAAGTACTGAGCAAACGAACAGCAGATGATACGTACAGATGTACTGATGTCATTGAACCTGAAGAAAAAAGCATACTCAACAAATTAGCGTACACGAACATAAACACGGACATAACAATTCTGTAAATATGAACACAGAGATTTGATATGGGAAACCCCTAAGATTGGGTATTGCCAAAATGTTCATATTTTGTGTTGGTGTATACAGATAATTTTCGGTAATGAAATTATTGCTTCTTTTCTTTTGCAACAATGCCACTTGACGTCACTGATTGTACAAAAGATAAATTGAAAATGTTTCCAAATTGAAGATTTTGCTCTATAGTTTGGAACTCAAGAAAAAGTGCCTGCAGCTTTATCCGTCATTTGGGTTTGTTTATCAATACAAATGCCAAGACCAATCAGTTTTTTAATTATGTGGTTTAAAAGTGATGTAAATGCAACATTCTCAAAACTATTAGTGCATACCAATATGAAGAAATACAAATGTTACTAGCATTTTTTACTAAATCACAGAAATTGCTGATCATATCAAATGAACCGGTTCATGAAAAGTGTCCTGCAATATATCATTCTGTGAAGTTTAAATTGCAATACACCAGTGAACCAGTATTGTCGCCCACCTCTCGTAATCATGTACAAACAATCTCACAAACAACAGTAGTTACTTGCGTTGTTAGAATGAGTGAGCAAGCGAGTTTATTTTACTGCCGCACTTAGCAATATTCCAACTGTATACTATGTCAGTAAATAATTGGATCTGGACCAGACATTCCAGTGATCAAAGCATCAATCTACACGAAATTGGAATTCAATGACACATAACCCTCTCAGCAAGCCTGTTAATCATCTCTTATGACAAGCATGGGTTGCTAAGGGTCAGCTCTGAACTCTATCTTCACGGGGCTGTTAGAATGTGATGGCGGAGTGTCTGACGTACCTGCCAAGGAAGCAGTACCACAGTGGTTTGTTCTGGTTGGCCAGGTCAGATCCAGGTTCTGAGAACATCTTTGCCAGCAATTTTGTCACATGTTTTCGCTCATGTTCTTCATTACTCTGTAAACAGTCAGTAACCAGTTAGTTGGGACTTGTGGCTTGTCTTCAAGTCCAACATCTAAAAATGTTCTAATCAACCTCTAAATGTTTAACAAAGTTTTTCTTTTTCTCACCATGAAAATCAACTTGCTCGTTCAAGAGTCTCAGAATAACGTTCAGAAAGGTTTACTTTTGAATTTGAAACACTCGCTGTGGAATTCTGGACAGGGCTTACCTTGAGTTTAAACTCGAGCTGTGGCAGAACAGCCAGGAGTACATTAGGAGACACTTGGTTCAGCTCATAAATGAGATCATAGAGGTGATCAGACACCTCACTCTCAGAGGTCTTCCCCAGCATCAGCGTGTTGTTGAAGAACTGAAGTAGAGATCCTCCATTACATACATTCAACTTTATTCAGTAGAAAGCCACAGACCAATGTACTACGTATAATAGAATACAAAAGGACTGACATGCAAAATAACTGTATTTCTATATATACTTAAAATAGTAAATTGCTACGCCGCACAGATCATTTCTTAACATATTTAGCATATAAATATATAAAATAGCATTTTTTTATTTTGAAGAAGGCAAATAAGAGAATTTCTATCTTAACTGTAAAGATTCTCCAATTTTCAGAGACAACACACAATGGAATATATTTCTCACACCATAAATATTGTTTTATGTCTTAAAGCTGCTTATAGAAAACCTAAAGGCACTGAGTAACCAGTGAATACAGATATAGAAGTCCTTCAAAACGACAAAAAGTAGCAGATCTCAACTGACTTACTGCCTGAATGTATGGTTCGATGGCATTACTGGTTCTCCTCAGGAGGTCCTTAGCCAAGGCATAGGCATGTTTGTTCTGCGACTGAAACAAGGATTCTTTTATTGAAAATGTAGGCTTGTCTTCTTGATCACGTACTACCTAAAGCGTGGCAATGCAAACAAGGACACACCTGCTGTGGCTCTCCTTTGCAAACACTTCTGAGACTCTAAAATAGAAACAACGACCTCCACTTTTGAGGCTCTCCTATGTAAACAAGGACTCACCTTCTGAGGCTGCCATGTAAACAAGAACCTACCTTCTGAGACTCTACTATGTAAAGAAGGACTCACCATCTGAGGCTCTGCTAGGTAAACAAGAACCTACCTTCTGAGGCTCTACTATGTAAACAAGGACTCACCATCCAAGGCTCTGCTATGTAAACAAGAACCTACCTCCTGAGGCTCTACTATGTAAACAAGGACTCACCATCCAAGGCTCTGCTAGGTAAACAAGAACCCACCTTCTGTGGCTATACTATGTTCATGCTGACCCACCTTCTGAGGCTCTACTATGTTGATGAGGACCACATCCAACAGTTCTTGTGACACAGTGTCAGCCTCGGCTATGAGTGGCGTCATCATGTCCAACATGAAGTTCTTCACCTTGCTGGAATGCTTGTCACTGCAAATGGATGGAGAATATCACTGGTCTATAGCACCACAGACGAGCCAAACATCCTCAATACAAGCACACCCTATTCCTTCACATTTCATCTCTGATGGGACACAACATCATAATATCACAAAAAACGTCTTTGAAACCATCACAATTATCAGTTGAACATATATGTTACCAAGGAAACTATCAACTCCCAAACTGTCATTTTCTTTTGAAGCAGAAGACAATGTAAACTGGGTGCCAAATCCTGCTGTGAATGGACATAAAATGAGAGAAAGAATATCAACATTACCTAACTATGGAGAACATGAGTTTGAAGAGGGAGCAGAATATCTCCTGGTTGTCATCCAGCTCAATGCAGATGTTGAAGGACTTCACCCAGGCCAGGTTCTGTCAACATAACACATTACTGTAGCACGTGCAATACAAACCAGGGCCCTGTTTCACAAAACTCTCGTAAGCCTCGGAACTTTTCTGTTCATATGAACAATATTACAAACTTCCAGCAGTGTTGGATGAACAGCGCGTTTCTGCATCTTGGGCGCACAAATAAGAGTTTGAACGCACATACGTAACATGCGAGGGTCTTGTGGACGCATTGACTCGAGCAGTATCGATTTCCTATCACAAATAAAAAATGTACATCTGTGTGTACAGGTCGTAGCATATTGGGTTATTTCATGTCAAAGAAGACTGCAAAATGTTTGTAACTGTTTCCGGTTCATAAACTCTTCCGCTTGTTAAACAAAACCAGTTTTATTTGTCTCGCAATTTTCATGACCAATACCCAAACTGGTTACTTGATTTACATATATTATCGGTTTTGCATAAATTAATGTACGGTATGGTCCATGGGTTTCTTCAGCCAATCAGATGATAGCTATTAAAGGGCTCAGCAACATTCGTAATTTGGTTAGCATGGGGATTGGTCGAAAATATCACGACCTTGTGTCAAGCTAAAAATAGCCAGGCAAGCCAAACGTATTCGACGATTTAACGGCGCAAACAAATATAATGCAGAATAAATGCGAAAACTTGAATATGGGCGTTGTTTTTCTTTTATGGACTCTAAATACTTTGATATTCTACAAAAGACTTGTGTGTTTTTTTCTTAGAATTTGTCAGAGTGAGTGAATATATAATCATCGTCCAAAGTTTGTTATTTACCTTGTTCTTTGAAATACGGCACATCCTTATAAAGAATTCGTTTACTACGTTTGCATAAATTTGACAGCTCCCGTGATGACAAGGTATCATATTCAGGCAATTTTAGACAATACTACAGCTCAAAAATCATTACCAGCTGAGAAAACTGGTGAAAAAAATGACACAGAAAAAAAGAAAAAAGAAGAAACAAAAAGTTGAAAAGCGATTTCAAAGTTGCTGGTTTACAAAGTACAACTGGTCAAGATTAGAAAGATCACTTGGCATGACTTGGCATGTCTGTATTTCTGAAACCAAGACCAGTGCATTTACTGTTAGCTGTCATAAGTATAGGCATTCCACACTGGTCAGGCACATGAAGGCTGGTGACCACAATTCTGCTATTCAAGCTGCATCTCTGAGACAGAACATGTCTACAGTTGTCTCCAAAGTGCTGAATGACAAGGAATGTGCAGTTCAATCTGCAATGCTCTATATATATACTAGCTGACAAAGGAGCAAACTGCTGCATCAAAATGTGCTGCATTGATGGAATTACGCATGCTTAATGGACTATCATTTCCAAAAACATTAGGTTGTGATTCAGACTCAATGAAATACACATCTCACTGTGCATTTGACGACATGTAAGATGTCATAGCTGGTTCATGGACCCTTCCAGTTTGTTTTTAGTCCCCTAATTTTTAAGTGAAGGGGTCCAACGGACCCCAAGAAAATTTAAGCCAGAGCAGACACTGTCCCACAGGAAAAAAATGATATGTTTTGCAGTTTCTGAAACGAAATAAACTTTGGAACCAGGTCTCAAATAAAAGCCAGCATTGTAGATGTTATTTACCACAAGGTGTTGATTGTTAGTTAACACCGGGATTCTCATGTTATTGTCACCAGGTGTCACAGTTTACTTGCATTAAAAACATGGAAGAGGAAATATGTTCCTGAAGACATTAACTTACTTCCAATAAATAGAAATATCTTTTGAAAGATGGAGCCTCAGGATCTTCCAAGCCCCTCAGCTGCTTGATCAGGAACATGAAAATCTCCTGCAACACCAGCATAGCAACATCACTTCCTGTCTCAAACACCAGCATGTCAACATCACTTCCTGTCTCAGACAAACACCAGCATGTCAACACCACTTCCTGTCTCAAACACCAGCATGTCAACACCACTTCCTGTCTCAAACATCAGCATGTCAACACCACTCCCTGTCTCAGACAAACACCAACATGTCAACATCACTGGATGTCTCAGATAAACACCAGCATGTCAACATCACCTCCAGTCTCTGACAATCACAAACATGTGAACATCACTTCCAGTCTCTGACAAACACAAGCTTGTCAACATCACTTCCTGTCTCGGACACAACATCAGCATGTCAACATCATTTCGCGTCCGTGACAAACACCAGCATGCCAACATCACTTCCTGTCTCTGACATCAAACACCACCATTTCAACATCACATCCTGGCTCATCCTGCATATAAACATTGCTTTAAATAACAGAATGTCTATTTCACTGCCTGTAATAGACAGCAAAGAAATAGACAAAACATGTCAACATTCTTGCACTAAGAATAAAGCCACGATATGATTTAACCAGTATCAAATACGAGTTAAATCGCTGCGGTTTAAGTAATAAATTTGGCTTACCGATGTATTAGAGATATAGGTGCGTCTATATGGGCAAAATAAATTGGTCAGGACCGACTGATACTTTGAGTTGTGCATAATACTTGAGATGCTGGCATTCAGAGCATTGGGAGTTGACAGTACAACTATGAGAGCAACAACAAAGTGAATGACATATTCTCTCCAGTTGTTTGCCCTGATTACACTATATAGACAGAAATACATACAGTGCAATGGTATTTTGTCAATAGCACAAAACAATTCATAACTTTCATAAGTGAGAATAAAAACTAGGCATAACATGTGAATCTGTAGGTTTTCACATTAGGTACTGTCACATTACAATCATAGTATTGAAAAAAAAAACCCAAACCATCACCTTTAATTACAAGCATACCAGCACAACACTCAATGTTGCGCATCAGTGCAACACACAATGATGTGCATCAGTACTCCACACATAACTCTCTGATGATATTGAAATATATTTGTAAGAGCCCAGTTCAACACAGCAGATGCCGCCTCAACTCACCTTCAAGTGATCTTGATCTTTGTACGGTGCCTCTGGAGCAAATATTCTGAAGACATCAGCAATGCAACATGCCACAAGTAGTCGGACATCTTTGTTCTGGTGGTCCAGGTAGAAGTCTGTGGCCAGCATGAGGGCCAGGCCAGCATACTGGTCATTGTCGTCCTGACCCATGTCCTGGAATGCCCGGGCTAGAAGCTGCAACATGCAACACACTGTCACACACTTGGAACAACTGATCCACAGAACAAAATCACATCACAACATTGTTACAAGTATTCACATTGATAATTAGGCATATTACAATGCAAGCAATGAATAACTTTTCTTAATCGTACTGCATGGGTTTTAAGTACACTTGACCAAAATACAAAATAGCCTTTGATACTAGCCAATTCAATAAAGGATTATCTGTTTAGGGTAAGATTTAATTTTTAAAATACTTTTTACTACCTGCACCAAATGCAATCAGGTGATTTCCACAGATTGAACCGTTACAATCTTGGCTCCACCAAGACATCAACCATGCAACTGCTGATGTAACAGCCCACACTACTAAAGCAATAATTTAGGATGCACTTTTGCTTTTAAAGTGACATTAACATCCATACACACAATGTCTTTGGTTCTTTTTCACAGCATGTAGCTGGCTGCAAAATCCATCTTTCTCCCATTACAAGTTACTTATAAGACAGTGAAGTATGACCTTCGTTGAAATGTCACAAGATTTTGTACCCAGTGTCTAAGTAACTGATGTCTGATGATGGAAGCAGGCATTTATTGTAACTTCAAGCAACTGATTAGTGAGTGAGTGAGTGAGTTGAGTTTTACGCCACTTTCAGCAATATCTTAGCAATATTCCAGCAATATCACGACGGGGGACACCAGAAAAAGGGCTTCACACATTGTACCCATGTGGGGAATCGAACCTGGGTTGTCGGCGTGACGTGTGAACGCTTTAACCACTAGGCTACCCTGCCGCCTCAGCAACTGATTAAGCTGCCACATAACAATATGAGTAACTTACACCAGTAACACTGCAAGCATAAACATGTGGTGGAAAACATTACACGCAATGGGTGCAACTTGATAATACAAGTTACCAAGTTACCCAATATTTACCCGCACTCCCAATATTTCACCTGCTCTCCTGATGTTTTACCTGCACTTTATATTTAACCTGCACTCCCAATATTTTACATGCTCTTTCAATATTCATCCTGCACTCTCAATGTTTTAACCACACTCCCAATGTTTACTCAGCACTCCGACTATTATAACTAAACTTTATATTTTACCTACTCTCACAATGTTTTAACAGCAGTTTATATTTTTACTTGCAATCCCAATATATTACCTGCACTCCCAATACCTTACGTGCACTATGTATTTTACCTACACTCTCAATGTTTTACCTGCACTCCCAATTCCTTGCAAGCACTAAATATACGTAAAGTGTGCTTCTCACCATATATTAGGTCATCTCTTGTTTTCCCAGAACAACCGCATTTGAGGTTTTTGGTTTGGAGGGACAGGTTTTACTTTTCAATTGAAAGACCTCTTCCCAGGTTTTAATTTTCGTTAGAAAGACTGTTTCGCCGCAAGTTTTACTTTTCCTAACTTTATATGAACATCAACATTCAAATGATACATGAGTGTTTGAAATCAATTGAAAAATATCATTCAAGATTAAACTCACAATACAAAGATCATCCGAAGGTAGGCGTTCTACCGCACGGCCACCGGGCCAACAAACGTGGCAGTGTTAAATTAGCTACTTACCGTAACTGGCATTAAATTGATTTTACGTGCGCTTAAGTTATGGTTATGTAGCTACATTAAATGATCATCTACATTGTAATTACCGATCATTGACAGTATATATGTTAGAGAAAACACTTCTCCTCAGTTTGGGTTGACAATGTAAAACCATCGGGGTCGGTAATTACCCTCCCCTCCAGTTTTACATTGTCTACCAAAACCGAGGAGAAGTGTTTTCTCCTCTACTTATATTTTACCTGCATTCCCAGTATTTCACCTGCACTCCCAATAATTTTACCCTACTCCAAATTATTTTACCTGCACTGGTGCAGGCTGGATACAGAGAATTCCATCCCTGCTGTCCATAGCACAGATTTCACTGTGACAATACACAAATGCATATAGTGTTTACTTTGTGACAGAAGAAGTAATCAAACCTATCACCTGATATTAATTATGACTTCTAATGGTTGCTTTATCAATGGTGAAACGAACACTAGAAGATGTAAGTATGTAATACATATCTGCTGTGGACACTGACACACAGTAAACTGCATATCAAGGAGTTGGTGAGGCAATAATTAACTATACAACGTTATGGATGACAACTTCTTGTTTGAACAAAGTCTCTGTGTAGATTGAATAGCCTAAAGTACCAAGAATCTTCACAGAAAGATCACTCTATGCGATAAACAAAAGTAGTCTGCTTTATTAGTGCACCTGCAAAGATGAACCACCTGAAATTTATAACAAGTATTTGCCACTAACATGACAATGTCCCCCCGCTGTTAAAGAAGAATGAACCATAACCTATTTACTAGTTTCTTTTTTTTTTCATGATTGCACAGATTACTTTTGAAGGAATGGAAATTTCTTCAGTCTGGAGGCTACAACTGGGTGCAACATTTCATGATATCAGTGTGTACGAATGGTGTTTCAAAGCAACAGGACATTGGGTCCTGTAAGTTTCAGATGTCTGTCTGACCCACTGAAAATTCACAGGACCCACAGAATAAAATTAAACACACATTTCAGATTTAACATTTCTCATAATTGGCATTGAAATTATTCACATTATACAATGACAAACATTTTAAACATATATTTATGAACAGTGAATAAGTGTCACATGCCACAAATAACAACTTCAGACAAAGTCATTGTAATATATTCAGTCAGACACTGGGACCAGCAGGTTGGGGACTTCTGTCTGACCATTGCCAAATCTGCCAGATTTGTCAGAAGGTCAGACACTATTCGTGAACACTGTGATATAACAAAGAGTTCAAAAAAAGATCGAAGCGTGGTAATGAAATAGGTGAAGATAACCCAAATAGACTGGTGTCTTCACAAAAACCCTATGTAGGCTGTCACCAAATTTGAAGATACTGCGTACAACAGTGCATGAAATAATGTTGTAACACAAGTTTGAGAAGTGTTTACATTGTTTTGACCTTGAAAATAAGTTCAAGGTCACTCAATTTGACTGGTATCTGCACAATCCCCCCAATCTAGGCTGTCACCAAATTTGAAGATATTGGGTACAACAGTTCATGAGATACCACTTAACAAGATTTTCAAAATCAGTCTTGAAAATAAGGTCAAGGTCAATCAAATCAACTAGTATCTGTGTAATCCAGCAATGTAGGCTGTCACCAAATTTGAAGACATTGGGTACAACAGGTCCTGAGTTCTTGCATGAACAAGAATCAAGACAAACATATGTACAGATGTACGGACGCTGGTAAAGACTTAGTCCCTTGTTCTGCCTTGCAGCGGGGAACAGTAACAAACCCTGCAGCCTAGCCACACATGCATCAGAAGACAATGCAGTACTGGAGCAGTACCTTAAGCCTTCTGACAAGTTCATCCTTGGCTATTTCCTCGCTGACCTCCTTGCAGCCAGGGGGGTAACACACCTTCACAGTTTTGTTCAACGCTTTAGCCATCTTGATTGGGCATCTGAAATCAGAAAAACACAAGTGTTCAACTATATCCACACAAACAAACAATTTCTTCTTTCACTGTAACATGGGACCAATCTTCTAATCTGCAGACCTCATAACAAGAGAACTAACTGATCTGCATGTACAAAGGAACCTCACTTGTGACTACCGGTGATTTAAACAGACAGCATCTATTCTAAAAAGTGAAGTGTGGACAGAACTGTTTCACTCAAGTTATCATGGCCTCTAGTTCATATACAGACAGTCCACTTCAGTAAAATAAAATATTACCTTTTAAAAAAATATTGGAAGGAAATTAGCAGCAATGACACATATTTCAGTCAGTGTCAACTGCAAGGGTTTAAAAATATGTTAAACAGCCACCTGCTATAGGGCAAGTGACTTCAAGAAAGTAGCTTGTCCTAACTAATATTCCACTTGCCCCGATTTTAGGACATTAAGCGTGATGTTAATCTTTCCTGGGCTATTAATCGAAGAGTTAAAATTTCACTCTCTACTAACTCTACATTATTATTATTATTATTGCAAACTTTAATAGCTCTATTATGATTAGAAATTAAATCCAAGATTGAAACCATACATGGAAATTATCTAGTAGTCCACAGACAAGTAAGATACCATTATATCATTGCCTAAAATGACAAGAGATTTGTCCCGGGCGTCAGGCGATGGGATTCTTGAACCCCTGAACTACAAAATTCGGTAACTAGGACCATGTCATCTCAGACTCCATGTTTCAACAAGCTCACTGGCTAAACTAAACAGTTTATTCGTTTTTTCGGCCATCTGCAAATGGACATCGTCGAACATTAATACATAATGATACAGTGGATAGTGATAATGATCATCATACATTGCTGAGAGACAAAGTTATTATTTTGCTGCATTTAGAATAATTTCAGAGAGAAATGTCTTTCCGGCATGCTAGCAACATAAGGATAAGAAGAGGGGTTATCAGAAAACCTAGATGGTATATATTTAGCCCTTATCAAATTATATATTACGCACACAATCATAAAAGTGTACAACATTTTCATCTACCTTATCATTACTATTGCACTGACACGACAGCTACGTTTCGAAAATGGCATGTGCCCATGACG
Source organism: Haliotis asinina (assembly GCF_037392515.1). Lineage (NCBI taxonomy): Eukaryota > Metazoa > Mollusca > Gastropoda > Lepetellida > Haliotidae > Haliotis > Haliotis asinina. Next base: position 65,758,791 of record NC_090281.1, on the reverse strand, counting down.
TCAGGACTAAGGTCAAACCCGACAAATAAATTTTTGAAGCTAGAGGGGTGTTCCACATTACATATCTCATTCTATTAAAGTTGTCCACAACATATGAAGTAGAGTACCAGTAAAGATGCTTCAACTTGCAATGTTTTTGAAGAAAACCTTGTTGTGGAAATATCTAAATACATTTGATGCTATGTAAAACGTCTCTTTTTCCTCATGCACCCTGAGTATGGCTGAAACCATATGAAAAGATCTATCTGCAGAGCAACCAAAACACAACACAAGGGTAATGAGTGCATATTTTAAACATGTTTTGTTCATGGTGCATAGGTCATGCTAAAATGGAGAAAAACCTATTGTGTTTACACTTTGGAAGTGATTATAGTTGGTTGAATGCTGCTAAATGTTTCATTTAAAACCTCACCCAAGCGCATGAGAACTAAGTACCCCCAAAATTATAATACATAGTAACCTTCATCTGAGAGCCACTAAAGAGCCATTTTTCATAATGTCACCCCACTTGTAGCAGACACTATCTTCCACTGCAATCCAATGACACTATCATAAACTAAACACAATTCATCCATATATAGTAACAACTCTTGACCAACCGATATACCTCACAAGTGGACGATTCTATCTTGCTCTGGAGTTCAAACATACACATGAAAGATAATAATGGACTAACAATACACCCCTGATGTACACCACTTAAATAATGAATCAATAGAATTACAGCCTGAACTAAAACCTTACAGTACTAAGTGATAACACCTTGATTCGTGCATCCTGTAAATTCCGTATTGCACTGGTTAAAGTTAATGTATTAAGAACATTGTACTAATAAAAGCATTCCTGTATGCACTATGTATGTATGTTGTAATAATCTAGGAGTTCTTGAAGATGAGTACCATGTATTATTTGTATGTGTAAGGTATGCGCATCTCGAACAAAATAATAGTATCAATCTCAAAAGTCTGTTCTCAGTACATAAAATACCCAAACCATAACCTCTGTCGTTATTTACATGAAACGTGTTTTCCTTTTCATGAAGATGTACATATGTTCTTCCTGTCATGTTATGGCTATGTCATCACAATCAATTGTACTTTGGGTCACATGGCCAAACTACCCAATAAATAAATTGAATTGAAATGAATCAAATTGGGTGTCTCCATTTCGATGGATCCTTCTTCTTCGTCTTCATTGGAAGTTTCTGCTGCACAATGTAAAATTAGCTGGTATTCAGTATACAACTAAAGAGGATGTCACTGGCTATATTCGCATTTGACATTATGTCATGTGACGTCTCTGCTCATTAACTGTCAGGTGTTTCCATAATAAGCAGAAATCCAAGATCGTTTTTCACTTTTTTATTCTGATTTTACAAACTTTTTGAGACATTTTGATACGGAAAGTGATCTTTCCACATATCAAAAAATAGTCTTACATTAGTATTCTCCTGTTAGGGGAGTGGCAGCGTCATGTTGAAATGTCAATCCAGGGTCATGTAAGAGACTGGATGGCAAAATGATGGGTTTCAACTGAAGTCTTGATACTGTACGGCTGAACAACCATCAACAGTGATTGGCCATTGGCACAATGTTCTGCAAATTGATATACTTCCCCTTTCAAATTTGTCAACCTCACCAACATAACAATGTGCATGGAATTACCGTGAATTCTGATTTAGAGTGTCTTTGAGACTCATCCAGTTAATTTTCAGGGGTCCTGGAGTACAAAATTGGGGTCCCAGATACTTAAATATTTCTATTAATACAATGTTATAATATTGCTGTCATTCAGTTACTGTTATTGTATTGCGTAACACTATCATCACAGTAATTAAACTGCAAATAATATCATAACCCAGCTAGTAGCAAGCTCAGTTACAACTTATTGTTACTTCATAAGCATTTTAAAAAAGAAGTATTTGAACTTTCTCTGCCTCCTTAATGTATTTTTTTTGGCGTCCATTGTCAATTTTTATGAATGATGTAGGATGTAGGAATTTGAATCCTGTAAATTCCTGAATGTGCATGATGTTCCCCTTGGCACTTGCCACAGGGCAAGTGACTTAAGAAAATAACTTGTCCTAACCAATTTTCCACATGCCTTGATTTCAATGACATAATCATGATGCAGTAATTATGAAAGAATATATCAGCATTGTGCCTGATTATAATGTTTAGTGGACTATTTGTTAAGAAGTGATAAATTGCAAAGAAAAATAACTCTACTTTATTATCATTGTGAAATTTTATAGCTACATTTTGAGCATAATATATATCATACCAGAAATATGAAAAATGTCTAAAATAATCCCTGTACCAAAGGAAACGAACCCTTCTGTGTTGAATGACTTTAGACCGGTCGCCTTAACGCTTATAGCTATGTAGTGCTTCGAGAGGATCATGCTAAATATTCTGATGTGTGATGTTGGACACCTTCTTGACCCTCTTCAATTTGCATTCAGAGCCCAGCGGGGTGTTGAAGATGCCAAAGTTGTTATTTTAAACAGTATTTACAAACATTTAGAAATTCCAAAATCTTATGTTAGACTACGTTTTATCGATTTTTCATCTGCCTTTAACACAATTCAACCTCACATTTTATTGCAAAAACTTTTATCTATGAAAGTGAACAAGAATCTTCTTCTCTGGGTTGAACAGTTTCTGACTGACAAACCGCAATTTGTGCATGTGAACCAAGCAGATTCGTCAGTTGTGCACACTAACACTGGGGCACCCCAGGGCAGTCTAATCTCGCCTGTGCTTTTCATTCTTTATACTAATGACTGTGTAAGCCGCAACCCTGATTGTCTGACTGTCAAATTCGCTGATGACGCGGCTTTGGTTGGCCTGATTTGGGAGACAGAAGCCCACTACAGAAAATATATTGATAACTTTGTTCAGTGATGTGGCGATAATTACCTTCAGTTAAATGTTTCATCATGTAAAGAACTCATCATTGATTTTAGAAGCAAGAAAACTGACACTACTACTGTTGAAATTTAAAATGAAAATGTTCAAATTGTTACACAGTACAAATACCTTGGTACACAGTACAAATACCTTGGTACTATTATTGATGACAAACTACAGTGGGGCCCAAATACTGATTTCATTTTTAAGAAGTGCCAACAAAGATTACAATTTATGCGTAACTTGAGATCTTTTAATGTTAGCCAAAACGTAATGCTGTTGTTTTATCATTGTTTTGTTGAGAGTATTTTAACCTTTTCAATTCAGTGTTGGTACGGTTTTCTTAATCTCAAAAGTAAATCTCATCTTAACAAAATTGTTCTTATGGCAACCAAGATTTCTGGACTTTCTGTTTCATCTTTACAATCCCTCTTTAATGATCGTGCTGTTAATCTCGCTGAGAGAATTTTATCAGATTCAAGTCACATGTTATTCCAAGAATACAATCTTTTACCTTCAAGCCGGCGTTACCAAATGCCCCCTTTTAAAACTAAAAGAGTTCAGAATTCTTTTATTCCTTTTAAATGACTGTTGACTGTCAGTCTTTGTTGTCGTTTTACATATCTTAATCTGTATGTAGTTATTTATGTTTTAAAAATCTCATATGTGTTGACTTTCAAATGTAAAAAGAATTCCCCTCGGGGTAATAAAGTATTGTCATTGCCATGTCATTGTCAAATCCAAGTTTATTTGCAGTTTGAAACCATAAGCCAAAATTATCTAGTAGCCCATGGACAAGTAAGATCCCATAATTTGATTGCTCAAAATGAAAACTGACTTGTCCCAGGCACTTGGCGGTGGATTTTTTACCCCTGCAGGACTCTTTCATACACTTAATTAAGTGATCCTGGTGAATTTTCACTAGCCAGCGACCACAAGACCAGTTTAAATTCCGCACACAGGATGCAAGTGATTGCCATGTTTCACACTGCATCAAGTGACCATGTTCAGACAACCTGCATGGACAAGAAAAGAAACAATAGAACCATCCCTTTTTCTCAGTTATTACCAATCATATGGGTGTCAAGTACTATGAGTAGCATTAACAAATCAATGAGCTTCTCTCAAACAGAACTTCTGTAAGGTGACTTGGCCTTGCTTTGAGAGAACTTGCATATTATGTTGCATTTGGCTGAAAGTACCTGAAAACCTCATCTTTGTTCCATCATGTCCACATATAATTCAAATCAAAATCAGTTCTTAGTAAGTTTCATTTTGAAGCAGATAGGTCAGGCAAATATTTCATACCATGTTATTACTAGAACAGACTGTCTAAGGGTTTGAAAACTTTCAACTTTTCTAATGCTGTGAGGTGTGGAATGTTCACGCTCTTTTGCACAGACAACAATATCTATGACATATGTGACAACAAAATCTGACAAACACTTCTGAATCATTGTTAAATTTCAATTAAACCCAAAACATGTTATGGATAACAATCACCAGGGTTCCAGGTAATATTTCAACATCAGGAGTATGTACTCCTTAATTTTTTCAATACAGGAGGACTGGGAAAACCTCAGAGTACATTTTGAATACTGAATGGAATGTAATGGAGAATCAGTAATCTGGTGTTTTGTGTCATATATGTACCACAGCATTACAGGGGTTCAAAAATATTTTGATAAGTCACTTGCCACAGGGCAAGTGACTTCAAGAAAGTAACTTGTCCTGACTAATTTTCAACCTGCCCTGATTTTAGGACACAATGAGTGATGGTAATGTTTACTGTACTGTTTATCGAAGAGCGATAATTTCATTCTCTACTAGCTCTGCTTTATTGTTATTGCAAACTTGAACAGCTTCATTATGAGCAGATATGAAATGAAATCCAAGATTATTTGTAGTTTGAAACCAGAAGTGGAAATTATCTAGTAGTCCACACATTATTCTTTGATTGCCCAAAAGAAAAACTGACATGTCCCGGGCGTCGGGCTACAATAATGTTGAACCCGTTTATTGCTACCTGTCTTAACAGATCAAAATACAGTAAAACAATACTTTTTCAGATAAATATGCCTGTAACAGACTCTAACCAGTGGTGTACCTATTCAGTGAAATAATCAAAGATCTGTCGCTGTGACCAAATGACCAATCAATCATGTTTACTCAAAATCGAACACAAACAATTTTGGAAATACTGTCATAGCCTTTGAAACACTTGACAATGGAACATATCTTTAAAGTTGTCCGGGTCTTGTTTAATTCTTAGAAAACTCACTTCACTAACTGAAAAGTCATCACTGAATATTTCATGAAGACTCTAGGGAAGTGTATGTTCATGACATATTAATCATTTTAAAGTATCATACCTGCACGAGCAAGCACTAGCTGCATGGATATGCACACTCTATAATAATAACAAATATATATTCAACAACTAATTGCAGTATAAGCCATTTTTGGGCATTAATATGATTAATTATATGAATACACACAAAATGTAATGAAACATGATATGGACACTTCAATGATAATAATAGTGTATCATTATAATAGACAAGAACCTTTCCTTGGGACTATTTTAATAATTGGTACGCAAGGATTTCAGATCCAACAAAACTCTTCAGACCATGCACAAGAGGTAATCTTTGAGCAAACACTAAAGCAGTTTCACAATTCATTGTGTCATGTATGGAGAAAAGAGTATTTGTGATGAGGAAGTAAAAGATTCTTTAAATGTTCATAAAAGAAAACATAAAATCTCTTAGAAAAATGACTGTCCACAAGAATATCCACTGCTCAATTGAAGGGATACTACTCTTGAAGCCTTATTGACCAACCAATGAGAAGGAGACATAAATTCAGCTTGTTCTAGCCTGCTACAGACGTCTCTCACACATAACTGGTCGTTATGTGCTCACAATTACACACTTCGAACACAATTTGAAAGCTTTTACTGATGTTGAAAATATCATTCTGTCTCACAAAATACCGTATTTGAAAAAAAAAATCACGCAGAGCTCTTCCCAGTAAGAATCGTGAAGAGCAAAACATTGGTAACACCAGAACATATCCTATCAGAATAACTCCTTCTGAAAATACAAATGATGATAATCCGAAAGACGGAATTATTCAGTCTGTCAAGACCCAGGTTGTCTGTCTGTTCACAATCAAAATGTAATTTAGATCTAAAAGAAATTCACGTCGATGTGTGCATGGAAAATGTTCGCATTTGAATACATCAAAATTAAACACGCACTACACACCTCAGTACAAATATTCACCGACGCTGTCCTTATTGTACCTACTACATATTGGATTCAAACAATAACTATTTGTTAAGGATGGCATGTTTTTATGAAGAGTTTTTCAACACAAAGATTGTGGGTGAAGCGGCCATGATGGATTCAGTGCAAACCTGTGAGAAACATCTCTGCACAAACTTACCTGAAATTCCGATGAAATGAGCTTCAAATGCCCAATTCAATGAGAGCAATGGAAACAAAGTTTGAACGTTAAATCAAACCACCTTGATTGTGTTGTGTTATGTTGTGAAAAGTATTATTTTTATCCAAACCGACAGCTTCGGCAGGAAACGGCGCGAAAGGCTAGCCTTTCCTTCGTAAGCCCATTTCAAGGACTTTAGAGACGGAGTTCTTGATTGGTCGGCTGTCGGCAAACACTTCCTGGATGTAATAGATTTCGTTACAAGATTCTAAAATGTCAGTGTGCGTGTGTTACATACTTGATAAAATTTGAAAGTATATATTTGATCCGATGTATGGATAAAAACATGAAGCAGTTTCTGTTACCGTATAAGAAAATAATGCCCTCTGCAAAACTTCACGCAGTGGGGACACGATGGCCAATCGTGTTTAGCGTAACATCGAATCTGTAGGCAAATCTGCGCAGGTGTTATGCGCAAATGTGTGAACGTAAATACTCGGTCAGAAGATGACAATATGGTGTTGTAAGAACGTTAAGTGTAAAATAATTCCTAATCAACAACAAAAGACATACATCAAAGACGGGTTTTTCTTTACCAGATGTTACCAATCCCTTGCCTTGTTCGCTTTTGTTTTACAGTCAATCTCTGTACCCAGATGATTACCCAGAAACCTGCTGATAAATTCCATCCATTCTGATCAGACACCAGTTATTTTCTTTTACTGACAAGTTAGAAAAGTTAAACTGAAAATGCCTAGATCCACTCGAAATCGTAGTTCAAGTCCCCAAAAAATCTCAACTAAAGCCGGAACTGACAACCTCAGTGAAACTAAACGAATGGAAAGAGACAGGCTCTACCAAGAGATCCAGGAAATGTTCCAAGATACTATTGATCCTGAGGTTGTCCACCTTGTCTTAACGGAGTGTAACTGGGGAGGTAAGACTCAGTGAACAAAATGTTTAATGTCTGCATTTTCCAGTTGTTTGTAAGCACGCGCATGCATGCATGTGTTTTAACTGATCCATTGAAAGTTATAAAGTTTTGATCCAAGATTAACAGACATGTAATAGACATGAATTTAGTCATGGCATATAGTTCATACAAATCAGATTCCTAAATCACTGTGACATTGACTGCATTGTAATATGGTTATGGTTGATCAACTTCTCACAGTGTCACAAAGCCAATGTACTAGTCATCTGACATGAGAGAGTTGAGAATACTCTGACAAATGAACTGGGCATGACAAAGCCCAAAGCATGCTGTGTTCCAAAACTTCTGTGTACTCAGAAACACTCCAGGTTCATCATGTCTTTGACTGCCACCTCGATGCCGTAGATAGCAGAGAATGGTTCGTTGCACACCCTTTGATACCATAAGATTAAAAGTTGGCATTAGTTGTCAGACAAAACAAATCAAGCTGTCAATCATGAAATCAAGAATTGTATTTCCCATTTAGGTGAAAACTATACTGGCTACCAACCAGTTATCACTGTGTACCAGTTATCACCAACACCTGGCCGTAGTGTTTGTGCAGACAGTTTGATTTTGGTTCTGGTAGCCTTTCGCTTTTGTGATGTGTCAATGTATTAAATACTACCCAAGCACAAGTCAAACTGTCTGTGCAAGCGCTAGGTGTTGGTAATAACTGGTTTTTAGCCAATATTGAACAGAAATTTGTATTTTCACATATTTTATGACTTTTATACCATTTTGTTATGTTTCAGCCAGTTGCATTCTTCAAATATGTATACAATCTGATACAAATGTTTTCAGTACAGTTGGAACATTTTACTGTAAATTGAAGAATGTATATGTATTTGTATTACTTCAGTTGATGAGGCTATTGAGACACTGTTTGCCATGAGCCAGAATGAGCAACTGGAGAAGAAAGATGTGTCCAAAGACACTGATCTGGATGTTATAGCATGCAGCCTTATTGGTGAGGTTGAAAGTAAACGCCAACCTCATTCAACAACTTCCATGGGAGAAAAACAAGTAACTAAAAACATTAAGCCTGTTTTACAACCAATGGAAAACATAGACCCTGCTGAAATTGTTTTGAGTGGAAGTCACCCCAGAACACCAGGAAAAGGAGAAGAAAAATCAGAGCTTGACCTGTTCACATTGAAATCCCCATCATTCCCCATGGATGTGTCCGATGTAGAGTATCAGACCTATATGGACATGTATAATGTCTATGGTACATATGTCCCAGAGATCATGGACTCTATTCAATTAAAGGAGGAACTTTTAAAAAATTCACCAACTAAAAGTTCATCACTTTCCCAGTCTGTTGAAGGTGATACAGTGATTTTATCACCTACGAGTGGAATTTCAAACATTGGTCTACTTGATCCAGTATGTTTAAAGAGCAGTAATAAACGTGGTGGGAATGGTGACAGCTGTCCATCAGATAAGCAGTGTGTTGACACAGCTCCACATACATTTCGCATGCATGATAGTGACGCTGCAAGCCTTCAACTCAAAGGTGTACACACATCCATGATAGAAGATACCAGAATAAGTGAAATGGATACGTTTAGTCCCTTGAAAGGAGAGTTCATTTTAGTGCAAGATTCAGGAAGAGTGTCTTCCAAGGGAGGTAATTCAAACACTCATGGTCATTCACTGAAACTTTTGTCAGATTCCTATCAAAGAACTGGTTCACATACAGATGAAGATGGTTCGTCAAGGGACACTTGTGAAACAGGTGTGAGTGAATCTCATGAAAGTATGCTTTCCGCATCACACAAAAGACCAGGGAGTCAAGACAAAGGAGCATCAGACTTGATTTCTATGCCCCCCTTGTCAGCAGAAGCACCTGTGTTTGTACCCAGGTTTACATCTGTTCCACCTCCTCCAGGCATCAACAGGAATCCCCAGAAGACGTGGTGCCTGCCTGGGGAACTAGAAGGAAATCCTATTTTCATGACACCAAAAGGGCCACATCCGCAAAGTCGCCTACCACTCAAACATAATCCACAGAGTTTTCTACATTCAAGGTGGCAAAGGCCAAGCATTCAGGCCACACAGCCTAAGCCCCTTAAGCCCCTACCATCTATGGCAGCACGGAACCCTTACAAATTCTCAGGGTCAGCACTTCAGACCATTCCACCACCTCCATCATCAGATCACTTTCCAACAATGTCAGGGAGAAGACCAGTCAGTCAAACACAAAGCAGCACTAATGATCAGATGATTTACTCTAAGGCAGCAGCCAAGCCAGCGCTAACTCCAGCCCATGTAACACTGTCTACATCACGTTCCATACCAACCACTAACAACCAAGTTATATCCTGTGCACAGCAGATTGAGCTGGTGAAGACATACGTGGCCAAGGGGAGGCAACTCCTGGTGCTCCTCAGGGGATTACCAGGCAGTGGGAAGTCCTACCTTGCCAGGTGAGATGGTCCTTCCAGTGTTCAGTATATTATCATCGGCTCTTGTGTTCAACTTAGAGACTGTTTATAATTTATTGATGGTCCCTTGCTCGTGTAATTCAAAATATAGTATCACAAAAGCTTCTTTGATCATTACATTGAATACTTTCAGGAAATACTAGCATTTATCATTCAGAGCACATGTATATATTTGATTGTATGTTGATTATCTGTTTGACTGGCATTTTAGACGCCAGTGAGTATCATATTTTCTTATGTATATTAATGTTTGAGTAAAGTTTTAAAAAAATGCTATTAATTGAAGAAAAATCCATCTTAATAAAGTGTGACTGACTGAATGAGATTGGTTTTATGTTGCCTTCAGCTATGTTCCAGCAACATCATGGTGGAGAAAACCAGAAATGGTCTTCACTCCTTGTACCCATGTGGGGAATTGAACCTGAGTTTTTGTCATGATGAACCAACACTCTAACCACTAGGCTACCCCACCATCCCCATCTTAATGTAGATGAAATTTAGTAACAAAATAGATAAACTACACTTAACACAAAGTATTACTAATGCAAGTAAATTTGTGTATTGTACTTCAGGGAGATTGTGTTTCATGGGGTCATCTTGTCCACTGACGACTACTTCCTGCGATGTGGAGATTACCGATACAACCAGGACCAGCTGACTGAAGCTCACACCTGGAACAAACAAAGAGGTATACAACATGATCACCATTATAATGGATGCAGATCACCAGATTCTTGGAAAAACATAACCCAAAAACGTTAAAATATGTTTGAAATGGTATCAAATTTTTATGTGTGTTACAGTTTTGACAACTTTTCACATTACGTTTTTGACAATTTTGAAGCATTCCTTTTCATGGTATTAAAGTGTAAAGCATATGTAATCATAGGAACGACTTTGAGAGCACAGTAGGTTGTCAGTGAGACGTGCTTGTGGAAGGAGGCAACTACGTTTGGCTCTGTGTTGTTGCAGCATGTGATGCAATGGATAGACGGGTTAGCCCTGTGATTATTGACAACACCAACACCATGGAGTGGGAGATGTTGCCCTACGTCAAGATGGTGAGATGACCACACTCTCATAAATATCTCACCATACAATCTGCTGTTAAGTGTAATTGTATATTAATTGTTGATAATTACTCAACTTTAAATATTCACTCAGTGAACAAACATTATGACCATCTCATCCTTTTCATATGAATCATTTGCAGTCACTTGTAGTTCAGTTTGAAACAGTTTCATAGAAAAGGACAGAGTTCTGAAAACTGGCTACAGCTCTTTGTTGGAACTGTAATTTGGCATAAGGTGACAGAGTACCTGAACAAAACATACCATTTCCACATTGATTTTAAGGATTATGTTATGGGTCAGCTTATCTATGGGTTCAGCATACATACAGTAATATAAAGTAACTACTTGACAAGTAGAATTTTGTCTTGAATTGAAATACAGTATAATACATACATGTCACCTCAGTGACAGAACCTGTGAAGGTCCCGGGGTAGAACAGGCCTTCAGGAACCCGTGTCGTAAGAGGCGACTAACGGGATTGGGTGGTCAGACTCGCTGACTTGGTTGACATGTCATCGGTTCCCAGTTGCGCAGATCGATGCTCGTGTTGTTGATCACTGGATTGTCTGGTCCAGATTCAGTTATTTACAGACTGTCGCCATATAGCTGGAATATTGCTGAGTGCGGGGTAAAACTAAATTCACTCACTCACTTACTCAGTGACATCTTCAGGAACGATATGACTATGTTGTGGCAGGCAGTAGCCAGAGGATATGATGTGGAGGTACTAGAACCCAGCACACCATGGAAGTTTCACCCCAAAGTCCTTGCCAAGTGAGTCCTTGTCTTCCATGTCTCATCTTCCTCTTGTGCATTTCACCCCTGGATAGCTGTAAGTTGTGTTACAAATGGTCGAGGGGCCGAAGGGTAGCCTTGTGGTTAAAGTGTTTGCTCGTCACGTTGGAGACCCAGGTTCAATTGTCCACATGGGTACGATGTGTGAAGCCCATTCCTGGTGTTCCCTGCCATGATATTGCTGGAATATTGCTAAAATCAGAATAAAACTAAACTCACTCACTCACTATTTATGGGAGAATTCTGTAACTCGCAATTCTGTTACTCCCTTGAGAATATTTTTACAACTGTAACATAGATGCAGTTTTTCAATCCAACACTGACCATTTCATCTGACATCAAACATGTTTGTGAACAGCAGAACATAGATGATTCACAGCATTGAATATGAATCTTAGGAACTCCTTCCTGATGAAAGTCAGATTAACACATGAAACAGATTTGATAAAGTGGCCTGTTTGCCCAGGAGGAATAGCCATGGTGTGGGGAGGGATGCCATCCGGAAGATGAACCAGAGGTACCAACAGAATGTTACTGCTGCTGGGCTACTGGCCAGGGCCTCACAACACAGCAGGTGAGATGATGCTTCTCTACAGCTGTGTCAGCAGGGGTCATTGGTCAGACATACTTGACAAACCCGACACACCTGACATGCCTAACACACCTGACACACCATCTAACACACCTGAGCTTGATGGGTCTTGTATGGGTTATAACTGGAATAGTGCTGTCAGTCGTTGACTAGCTTCCCCTTATCTGTAATGCACTTACTAGCAAGTCTTACAATTAGAGTTGATAAAGTCTCTACTCCAAGACACTTCCTCTTTGAAAAGGACCCCAATGTTTAAGTTTGTCTGCTATTTTCCTTACAGCATTAAAGAACCATCAGATGCAAGAGATGTCTCTCCTACTAAGTCCCAGAAGGAAGATGTAAAGACCAGTGTTCGGCTAGTCCAGTATGATCTGTCTTCAGAGGAAGAACAAGATGATGCTGGGAAAGTCTTGGTGAAACCACCAGCAGGCCAGACACCCACAGTAAAACAGGGCCCAGTGCTGGGGACACCAAGTGTGCTCAAGTTAAACCTGAATATCAAGACTCCATTGACAAACAAGCAGGTCAGTGAAAGTGGAAGTGCACCAACTTCACCTAAAAAGAGGAAAAGGAAAAAGAGAAAAGCCAGTTCGTCCAAGTCAGAAGTGATGCAGACAATCGAGGAGATTCTTCAGAGCTGTGGTGAGGGTGAGATAGAAGACAGTGAGTGGAGGGTCAGGGAGGAGGAGATACAGGCACTGCTGTTCATGAGTCCATTGTCAGAGTCAGAGAAGCAGGACATTCAAGTCTGGCTCAATGAGAAGATGGATAACAGGAAAACTAAATCTTCTGTCCCTCCTGAAAGGGAAAATGCCATTGCCATGGTTGTTGAAGACATTCAGAATGAGCGCTGTAAAATTAGTAGTCTGAAGAAACAGTTGATTGACATGCCGAAAAGTGTTGTCCCTGAGCATAGGGAAAGTGTTGGTGGGGAAGGTGTTACTGAGGCAAAGATGACACCACAAGATGTTGATGAAAATGAAAGTTGTGACATTACATCTTGGTCGCAGCTTGACACTGGACCTAAACCACGGAGGTGCCACCTGAGAAGAACAAGGCCAAATCACAAGGAAAATGATGACCAGAGTGATTCCACCCTTGAGAAGGAAAAGGACAATATGCCCAAAACAGACTTATCTGAACAACAAACACAGTTTATTTCAATGGAAGCCTTTCAAGCAGATGAAAAACAGATAGATGAAAATGAGGAAGTGGATACCCAAGCTGCTTGTGAAGTATCAGACCCACAGGGAGAACAAAACAAATCTGGCAACATTGTTGTAAGAAGCAAAGCAGAAGCAACTGCAGATGCATTTCAAGCTGAAACTGCTGAAGGATTAAGGGCTGTCAGCCAAGAAGCAATCACAGAGGCTGTTGAAATCACATCAAGAGGTACAGTGAGAGGTGCTGAAGCACTAGTAGAGATCAAGGAGAAGGAATCAACATCTGGATGTCTAGAGCAAAACATAGGTGATGTTCCTGCTTCAGTGACTGACACACCTGTTCCATGGTTTGACCCAAGTGAGGATGCAGGAGATGCATCTGAAGATTCCGAAGAAGCATTTGAATCATTTGATTCAGACAAACCTGACATTTGCAGTGAAACTGCCTCAGAAAATATGTCGGCATGTGACCAACAAGAGGAAGACAATATCAGTAAGGAAGAAAAACAGGATGATTCCTTCATGAGCTTGTCAGCAAGTTCCAGAGAAGGAGGTGATAGAGAGTTGGATGCATCTGTGGCCACTGAAAGGGAAGTTGGGCAAGAGGAAGAAGATGATAATAAGGAAGAAAAACATGATTCCTTCCTTAGCTTGTCAGCAAGTTCCAGGGAAGGAGATGATAGAGAGTTGGATACGTCTGTGACCACTGAAAGGGAAGTCAGGCAAGACGACCTCCAGCCTCCTCTCAGTGACAAATGTAGCCATGATGTCCAGAAGGACTCTCAGTGTGCGGGACAACAAACTCAAGACAATAATGATGTTTCAGGTGAAACTGGAGGGTTTTTTTCATGTGAACCAAGTGAAGAATGTTTAATTGTGAAGCCTGAAGAAACAAGTACTGATAATGTAAATATTACTCGCAGTGAAGTGTCGACAAGTTTTGAAAGTAACAACAGTAATGGGAATGGTGAATTTGGTAAAAAGAATTATGAAACCATTGAAGGTGATATTATGTCTCCAAATCTGGACATTAGTAAAACATTAGAAGGAAGTAATGTTGTAACTATTGATGACCCAGATCTCAGAAAAACTCAGGAAGATGCTGTTATCCAGAAAACCCTTAAAAAAAAATCAAAAACTCACAGGAAGAAACAGGGAAATGTACTTCCATTCTTAGATAATGATGCTAAACAGAAGTTTCAAACTGAAAATTGGAGTTCCTTTGGTCTGCCTACAATGGCACAGTCCTCAGATTCAAAAGTCAGTGAAATGCGAAGTGTAGTTCCTAAGGGCAGGAGAATTGCATGCAGATCCTTTTATTCATTTACAAGTTCAAGGGACTTTGCATTCTTGAAAGATATTAACTGCAACAAACCATTACACCAGATTAAAGATTCAGAACAGTATACTGTCTTACTGGGAAAATCCAGAGACATCAATTTTGAAAAGACTCAGAGAATGAAAACTAAAACACAAAGTCCAGAAGAACAAAGAATACATTATAGTGTAAGTTTGGACAAAGGCTGTATGACAGATGAATTGGATTTACAAGTACCAGCTGATGTTGAGTTCCTTGTGAAAGCATTTCCCGGGGCAGAGGAGAATCATTTGCGAGATGCCCTGGACATATGTCAGGGCAATGTTGAGTGGACAGTGAATCTACTTCTGGACTGGGGAGAAACAGTGCCATTTTCATCAGTGGACAAAGAGGAAATCTCCAGTCAGATGAAACAGAAAACCCCCGACAAGACTGTTAAGCTTGCTAAACAGTCTCCACCCACAAAATGTCCTTTGTCACTTTTTGATTTGTGTCAGAAGGCCATTGATGCAAACAGTTTGGCCAGTAATGATGAAGTTCAAGACAAAGTCATCAAGACAGGGTACCAACGGCTTCAGAGGATGGAGAGTCATAGCATGATGCGTGTACGGAGCATTAGCCAGAGTGAGTCAAGCCTGACCAATGACAGTGTGCTCACTGATATTATACAAGCTAGCAGCCCTGTGTTATCCGATGCCTATGGCAGATCCAGGAAGCATGGAAGTCTCATAAACGACACTGACGTCAGCACCAAGGGTGACTGGGGAGTGGTGGATGACTGGTCTGAGGAAGATGGGTGTATGCTGGAGGATGACGCCCATGTCACACTGCCGGTACCAGAGGAGCTGGTTAGAGATTTAGAGGAGCTGTTTGGGCCTGTACAATCAAGCCTAACTGGTATGCAAACTACATACTGTATTCAACTCTTGACATGCTGTACCCTCTAAATGTTTTTTTCTCAAATTCAAAATAACAAATTGGTCTTGTTTAAGAGGTGAAATACTGTATCAGAGTTAAGAGAAATTAAAAATGTTGCATCTGTTGTCTCCCTGAAAAGGTTCTGAATTTTGATTAGAAGGTACTCTCCTACAATCTAAATTCTAAAGGTGACCGTTGGTTACACATACAGTATTGATTGAATATCCTCTTGTGGCACTGACATGGATGTGTGAGTTACAGGGTGCGAGTTGTTCGAGGTTACCCTGGACATGCGGACAGCCAAGCGCTTGTTTGAAAACCTGCACAGGAGGCCAGCATCCCGAGAAGCTCACATCCGGCAGCAGACTGAGGAATTTAGAAAACAAGAGTTGAGGAGACAGAGTGAAGAGAGGGCACGAGAGAAACAGCTTCGTCAGGGTTAGTGAGTGAAAGTTTCATCCTTCATTGGTGAAGTTAAGACCACTGGTTCTGCAATAACGGAAGAGCGCATGTTTTGGACTGGACAGTCAAATGGTATTTGTTCACACCTACATAAGGAGTTGCATTGTAGATGACATGTGACTGTTAAATTAGTGGATGTTCTGTACCTAATGCTGCTATCTTAGCGTCAACAAACCTTTGAGTTTCTTGCATAGCTGAGGCCTTCATGCCATGTGTAAAGAGTATGTATCCAATCATCAGTATTGCCAGTTATTCATTGATGTGTGTTTGTGAATCAGATGAGGCTCTTGCCAGGAAATTACAATACGAGGAAAACCAAGGCCCACAGCAGGGGAAGGAGACATCCAGTTGTACCCTGAGGAACTCCAAGTCAGCAGTAGCATCAGAGTCACAAGGTCTCTGGCAGCATGGGGGCAGCACTCACATGTTCAGCAAGAAGCAGACCAAACCTACATACAACCTCTTGGACATCATGAAGGAGGAGCAAGCCAACCAGCAGAGGCGGGAGGAGCAGGTGAGACTGAAAGAGGCTTAATGACAAGGGTGGAAGGGGTCTACTGTAACAGGTGAGACTGTAGGAAGGTCAACAAGGGGGACTGCTGTAATTGGTGAGACTAAAGGAAGATTAACACCAAGGGGAGACTGTTGTAACGAGTCAACAAGGGCGACTGCTTAACTAAGCTAACTAAGCTAGACAGTAGGATGTCAACAAGGGGGTCTCATGTAACAGGTGAGACTGCAGGAGGTCAACAATTGGGTCTGATGTAACAGGTGAGAGGGTAGGAGGGTCAACAAGGGGAACTGAAGTAACAGGTGGGACTGTAGGAGGGTCAGCTACAAGGGGAGTGCTGTAACAGGTGACATGGTAGGAAGATCAGTAAGGGGAACTGATGGAACAGGTGAGACTGTCAGAGGATCAACAACAACAGGGTCTGATGTAAGGGGTGAGACTGTAGGAGAGTCAACAAGAGAACTGATGTAACAGGTGAGACGAGGAGGGTGAGCAACAAGGGGGGACTGCTGTGTCGGGTGAGACTGTAGGAGAGTGAACAAGGGAGACTGATGTAACAGGTGAAACTGTAGGAGGCTCAAGAGGGTCTGATGTAGCAGGTGAGACTGTAGGAGGCTCAACAACAAGGGGGCACTGATGTAACAGGTGAGATTGTAGGAGGGTCAGTAAGGGGGACTGATAGAACAAGTGAGACTGTAGGAAGGTCAACAACAACAGGGTCTGATGTAACAGGTGAGACAGTAGAATTGTCAACAAGGGGGAATGCTGTGACATGTAGAGCTATGGGAGCGTCATAAACAAGGTGAAGTGTTGTAACTGGCAAGAATGTTGGAGGGTCAGCTTTGTGGTTGACAGCATGTGTGGAGCAACTACCTGAGACATGTCATGTTCCTCATGTAAAGTAAAAATACTTCACCAGAACACTCCCCTCAACTGGCTCGCTGGTAATGAAAGCATCTGAGGTGGTAACATCAACTCCAGTATAAAGCTGTGCTTGCAGATAAGTCCATGAAATTTATCTAAATAGTATGGAGCTATACGTGCTCAGGATACTCAAGGAATTTTCTATATATGGTACCTGACTTCCTCATATGAACATTTGCAGTGAATCAAGGAATTGGCTGTTAAAACACCGAGTGAACGAATTCAGTTTTCTTATGACAAGAATGAGTTACTGAATCATTTTTAACCCAGATCTTCAGGGGTCCAACACAAACTATGTTTGCAGATGAGGTTGTTGGATGCAAGGGGAGACAGGATAGCCATTGCCACCAAGCTGAAGAGACAGAAGCTCTACAACCACTTCCCTGGAGTAGATGAGAACTTCCTCGAGGAGATATTTGAAGCAAATGGGTACGTGATGACCCCTACACAGTTAGATGACCAACAATCTCCTTACTATTTGAAATGTTTGCATATATAGTGAGAAAATATGTCTGGTAGTTTCAGCTTGTTTGGTTTCTAAATTAATTTATGTTCCTGGTATCTACATCTTTCAACAAGAACCACAGCTTTGTATGGCTTTTTGTTAAGAGTGAGTGAGTTTAGCTTTACGCTGCACTCAGCAATATTCCAGCTATAGGGTGGCAGTCTGTAAATATTTGAGCCTGAACCAGACAGTATTCAACGGTATGAGCATCGATCTACACAATTGGGTGACATGTCAACTAAGTCCGTGAACCCTGACCACCCTCGCCACTTATGACGAGAATGGGTTGCTGAAGATAAGTTCTGTCCCAGACCTTCACAGGTTGTTTGTCAGAAAGCACATGTTGTGATTTGAGAAGGTAATAGCTGCTGTCTTGCGTGTGCTTTGACAGGTTCAGTCTGGAGGAGACAGTGGATATTCTACGTGGGGCGGTTGGCAAGACCCGGTCTCCACAGAGGGCATCGCCCCAACACAACAGTGGGCAAGATGACAATTCAGAAAGTTCCAAGATGAAGAGTCTACAAGATCTGGTTTGTGTCTTTTATCCAGACATGATTATCATTGTCAGAATTGCAGTGAGTAATAAGTTATTACTGAAATACAACTTTCTTAGATGCCATTACAAGGACCACATGTCCCCTATCTCCCACCCTCCCTTACATTCAGCTACAGTTCACTCCCACTTAGATAAACTGAAGCCATAACACTTGTAATAACTATAGTCCGTTTGGGTTCAAATGAGAATGACCAGTGATTACATATCCTGAAATAGGGACAAGTGTACAAAATATTAAAAAGACACGGTCCTATCACAAACATCAGGGTTATGATCCTGTTTGGTACAGAGCTTTCAGGACCATGTGTCTTGTCTATGTTTTGTGCACTTGTCCCGATTTCGAGTTGGTCATTCTCATTTGAACGCAAACAGACTAAACAGCTGTGCTCCAGTGCATTAATGCAGGAGAGATACACAGAATACAGTTGATCTGTGGCAGATATCAACATATGAATGATCATTCCCAGGTTGATCAGTCATGGCTACACCAGGAGACAGGGGCAGTGGAGTACCAGGATGCAGCTGGAAGCATGGACTACGACAACATCCGTGGGGAGGCCAACATTCATCATAACATGAGAAATGAGTGCTTTCAGAAAGCTCAGGAGGCCTTCCGGCGTGGCATGAAAGATGTGGCTTCATTCTATTCACAACAGGTATGCTGGTTAAGGTGCATCACTTTGGAAGAATTATGTTTTACACACTGTCAGAATTCATGGTCATAGCTTAGTCTGTGAGGGGTTATCTCCCTTTAATAAGATATCGTGTTGTATTTCAGGGCCATCTGCACACCCGCAAACTTAAGGAAGCCAACATGAGGGCTTCCCAGAAGATCATGGAACACAGGTAACACAGGTTACTGACTTCAATACAGACAGCGATGTGAACATAGTGTCTTTTGTTGGAACATACTGGAATTACGAAAAAAAATAGTAATATCACTTTTTTATGTTTTCATGTCATCCAATAGTAGTTCAGAATATAGCATCTTCAGACCTTATTCAGACCTTGTTATACCTCTGCCTGTCACTGCAAGAGGTATTGCTTTGTTTCTCCAGGTCGTCCTTCCTGATGCAACACGGGACCTTGGATCTCCATGGCTTCCATGTGGATGAGGCTATCTCTATACTCAAGTCAGTCATTGAAGACCGAGAGACAGGTAAGCTGTTTTCATAGGAATAGTAGACAGTTACTGCCTGCAATTTTTAGTGATCTGTCATGCCTCAGTTTTAAGGATTTGAGGGATTCCTCTATATGAGGGATTCCTTTATTTTAGGGATTCTTATATATCAACGTGAGTACAGAAAGTATTATGTTACAAGTTTTCAGAAAGTCTTTATGAGTTAGTGAAGATGAACATACAGTGTTCACAGTTACAACCAGTCTTTGTGCTGCAGTCTGAAAAGAATCAACATTAATAGACATGGCAACTGAAGATACTGTTGCCATCAAAGTGATGTGACAGTGAACAACAATATACTCTGGTGATTTCTGGTTAGAATTGAAGTCCCCCACCAATCTACACTTGTCATAAGAAATTTCTGATAGGGCTGTGTGACAAGCCCATTGAATTGCTTGACATAACATTGATGCTCACAGCATCTGTTACTTCCTGTTTTGTCCAGACTAATTGTTGCTGGTACTGTTAAATAGCTGGTATATTGTCAAGTTTGGCACAGTCATCTGCCACAATACACCTCTTTAAACAAATGATAACTGAAATCGTCTTTATAGTTTAAGGAAGGGGGACGAGGCTATTTCCAATGGTACATGTATGTTATGCCCAACAGACTTGCAGGCCCGACCTGACCGGCGGAAGCAGTCCTTGTTTGTCATCACTGGTAAGGGCCGGCACAGTCGTGGGGGAGTGGCAAAACTGAGGCCAGCCATCATCAACCATCTCAACAATATGAACTATAGGTGAGACAAGATATATTGAACCTCATGCAGCATTTGGTGAATGTTTGCTCCTCCAACTTATCAATTTAGCATTGTCTGTATAATATGAAGAAATACACAAGCAGCCAAATTGTTTGCTGTCATCCTTGTTGATTGATATTTATCCCACAAATAATACTGCAAGGAAATAATAGGTTAGTTCTTGCAGTAGTTTACTATATTAGACCAGCAGTCTACCCCAAAACATACATTATCAGCCGGCCAGTATATGTGTAGAAGTTGTATTAAGCCCATCTGTTTAGCACAGTGTTGTTGAAGAGTTTTTGTTATTAATGCAATGTGGCAAGTTTCCTGAAGAATGTGTGTTGCCAAACGCTCTGGAAATGTTCAGTATTTATATGAATATGAAAGTCACTAAGACTACAGTCCATTTGAGTTCAAATGAGAATAAGGAATGATTAATTATCTGAAAATAGTCATAAGTGCACAAAATATTGATACGACAATATCCTGTAATCTCTGTACCCAACAGGATCTGAATTCGACATTTTTTTATCAAAAAGTTGTCTAAGAAAACTGTGCATTTTCACTCTTCACACTGAGGGGTGACAAATGGCTGGGGGAATAGCACCGGACTAGTTCAGGTCATATAAAATTGTGTATTTTCACTCTTCACACCAAGGGGTGACAAACAGCTGGGGAAATAGCACAGGTCATCTCAATTGGCTGTGCTGAATTTTGCCTGAATGTGTGCTGGTTCCACCCGCTGTTTGTCTCCCCTGGGTGTGAAGCATAAAAACAGCACAATATTACATGGCCCAGAGATGAAACATAATATTTCGGGAGTTACCTCCCTTGCTAGAATATTGATCAAGACATAACTAAATCATACAAGTGTTGTTGTTTCGACTGACCTTGTCCTGACTGTTTCCAGTGTACCAGTACATTTTTTTTCTTTGGGTATTGGCATCAACAGGAAATAGTGACTTGTTTTCTCCACATTTCAGATACACAGAGCAGCAGCCAGGGCTGTTCAAGATATACCTGCAGTATCGGGCATAACTATGCCTGTTTTCTACTTACTGTGATATAAGCCTGCTGTCATCATCTGTGATTAATATATGCATTACATATGTACAGACTGTATATTTTTGTACTGAGAACCTTCTACACAAATCATAATAGCAATGGCTTACTTGATGTCTTGTGGATATGTAAATACTGCACAACTGTACATTCCCATCTAGTCCCACATCTTGTGCCTTAAACTGGATTTTAGTGAGGCTTGTATTTAGGAGATAACATTAGATTTTTTTCAGTGGTTATCTGTAT
The DNA here is from genome assembly GCF_037392515.1 of Haliotis asinina. Lineage (NCBI taxonomy): Eukaryota > Metazoa > Mollusca > Gastropoda > Lepetellida > Haliotidae > Haliotis > Haliotis asinina. The sequence continues at coordinate 65,736,958 of NC_090281.1, read as the reverse complement.
ATCTAACTCCATATATTGAACTCACAATGAAAGATTCTAGATGATGAATTAATGGCAGTTAGCTCTACTTGTACCATGACTAAATACAAGACTTTGTTAGGAATTGTGGGCACCAAAGCATGGCATCCCTATGAGGGGATTCAGTAAACTTCTTTTTAAAAAACACACTTCTGTGGTAGCAGATATACTGAGTGAAACAGCATTGCGTGAGTCTTGTGTCTTGAGTGAGTTTTCAGTCTGAATTAAAGAATCAAGAATGACGACTTACAGTAGATGCTGCGTAGCACTGCATTACACTTGCTGCTACTTCACCAACATGCATGAACTACAACTACTTAAACTGACATGTCGGCACCCTGAAGAAAGCAGAACCTGCCTTGCAAGATTTAATTCTACACTGTACATCACCGATAATGCCATATCATTGATTGTGATACTAAAGATAGGAGATCACAGTTATGTGTAGAAGCTCTCAACTCCAAGCTCTCCAGTCCTCAGAAAATTATTTACATTCTCTTTATACCTTTATATTTCTATTGTGTTATCTGCACAAGATATGTTGCCACATAGCCTTTGAATATAGACATTAGCTACAACTTTGTATTTTGTAACCAAGAACTGTACATGATTAGAAACATACTTGCTGCCCATGACTTCAAAAGAAGTTATTACTAAATAGTTTTACTATTTTGTAAATATATCTATTGGTAAATGTAGTGATGTGGCCATCAAGTCAGCTATTCCAATCAGAAGGGGTTTGTTCTGATCTGCAGTCAGAAGGGGTTTGTTCTGATCTGCAGTCAGAAGGGGTTTGTTCTGATCTGCAATCAGGTGGGGTTTGTTCTGATCCGATATCCTCACACTGACCAGTCAGAATCAGTCACTTCCAATTTTATTGTTGATTGAACTATTGTGAAAGGTTGTGTTAGTTAAGTGTTGTAGACCATATTGGCCAGGAACAAAGTAGACCACATTTCCCTACTGGGGATAGTCTATCCATAAAGTGGCTGTACAAGGACGTTCAAATACAAAATGAGTGTAATGAGGGATGCTTGCTTAATGCAGAAATTGAGCAGTGAACAATAATCATTTGGCATGCAGCGAATATTGACTTTATTCTGTGAAATGTTTGCCAGCAAAACTACCTCTTCACAAATTCTTTTCTCCACTTCCTCCTTAAAACATGTCAACACAACAGCAAACCAATGGACTCTGGAGATTATATCAACAATGCATGTTATCATTATCAGCACGATTTGTACATTTATGTAAAGAAACTGTAAGTTGACTTACTTTTAAATGGTTTTCATTTTACTACATGTTTTAGATGTAATGTCATGTGTGAGTACTTATGCATGTGATTCCTGTCTTGAAGGAGGATTAGTGTGGCAGTGCTCTATTCATGGCCTGTCAGACTGTACAGTGCTTGGAGATGCTGGACATCACGGGTTGCACCGAGGAGTGAATTTGTTTTCTTATAAGATCAGTATTTCCTGTCCATTTTATATGTTTTACCATTGAACCTTTGTTACCTATGTTACAGAGAAGTGCTTTGAAAGTCCATAAAAATGTGTTTACAGCTATCCTTTTGTTACTGTTGTTGGTTAATCTAGACTAATCTAGACTTCATTTCACAGACTCTTCTACCTTGTAAACTTTGCCCATATCACAACATATTTTCACGAAAAGCACAGACATGCCTTAGTTGAATGTACATAGGGTCATCCTGATATGTTATTTGACAGTGGACATATCAGCCCAAATGGAGACCTTCATGCATTATATTTCTAGAAATGCTACTTGCTTTGACCAGATTCATTGTCTCGAGGTTGAAAATGAGCGGCCAACAACGGAAACTTGGTATCATCATTTATTCTGTTCCAACAAGTTACAAACACAATTTATTTTCTTGAATCTTCTGATTTGAATCCATTAACAGAGGTACTACAATCTGTACAACCAGTGCATTTATCTACATGGTTGTCAAGAAGTTGTTGCTTTCATTTTCCAGTGCCCACCACAAACACATGTCTTGACAAACCTCTGCTCCCACGACTTAAGTATCAGAGACTTAGCCGTACTGTGAACTAAAGACATAGCACCACACCGACAACATTCTCGAACTTTGCCAGATGGATTAGCTCCGAGATGTATGTGTCGCACAACATCATGATGCTGTCTGGTTTCCATAGCAACATCAGTTGTATACAGTCTTGACTGTTTCAAGTTGTACAAGTAGTCTGGTTCATGACCCACAAAGAAACTGAGTGGAAACTGTTGACTGAAGATGGCAAAACTATAGTTCTCTTCCCCAAAACTTTGCTTCATGTTTGGGATTATAACTTTGCTCGGCAGGTGGCAGCACTCATCCATCAGCGAATCATCATACTCAAAACTATTACCATCCCGTATAGACAGCCAGAGCTTGGTGAGAAGCTTGTAGATGTGCGAGACACAATCTATGTGAGTCATGTTGGTGAAAGTGGGAAGGCAGCCAGGGTTGATGACTCCCCATACACGGATGATTACAATGAGTTCCCGGAGCGTGTGGAGCACAGATGCATCACGGAGCAGGGAGGAGCCCAGGAAAGAAGAGTAGGACTGGTAGAGGGGAGCAGAGGACAACAGATGCAGGGCGAAGTCTGTCACCCACTGGATGAATGGCTGAAGTGGCTGCAGAGAGTCTGAAACAAGGGCCAATAACACAGGTGTAGTGAATGACTGACTAGACAGGTTTAGAGAGCAACTAACTCTGTAACACAGCTTTGGAGAGCAACATGACAAATGTTTCAAGAAAAGTAGCAGGGATATACATAAGTTTCATGAATCAACACATATCACGATACCCTTGTCACGATTCAATGAGTATCACAATACCTACTTCCAAGGGACATCCAATGCTTGGAAGATACCTGAGCACGTCAATTGATTTCCTTTCCTGTATAGGTCACCAGTTATCAGTGGTTTAAACACCCCTAAAATGAACAATAATGTTACGAGCAGTTTGGGATTAAAAGGTACAAGGAATGTGTAATTAGCTAGAATGTTTGTATTCTGAAGGTGGTTCACAGACAACAATGGCTGCATTGTTTTCACCACACTTACATTCAGACGGAGTGCTGAGCTTGTCCTTCTTGGCAGGCTCTACAATGAACTCATCTGTGTCCAGGTTGGTCAAGACTGAGTCCAGTTCCAGGTCACTGTGCTTGCTGCACACCGCAGACAGCTTCTCTGCTGGGGACTGATGGAAACAGATGTCAGTTGGACCACTCAAATGTCTGATCAGTAATGAACAAATCACATCACAATTCCATAAACCCAATACATGGTCACTATTCCTCATTCATGGTAACACAAGGCCACTACCCGTATATCCACCAAATCCACAAATCAGGTCACTGAACGATGGATCAAAAGGTACACTGGTACTTGAACATGTTACTCAGGGGAACAATTTTGAATCAGTTTGGTGGCTTAACATCCAAATGGAGCTTGCACACATTACAGAACAGCTAACAGTATTCAGCTAACCTTATCTTGTGGAGATACAGACTTTGGCCTAAGAATCCCTTTGAGGACCGAGGCGATGGCGAAGAGGGAGAGGAGGGCATGGCAGTCAGAGGCCTTCTGGTGTCCCGCAGGAAGACAGCTGTAGAGACCTATTCGCAAGCGTATCAGCCGCATCCTCAGCAGCTCCTGCAGAGAGATGGGCTGCTTCTGGAATGTGTCCATCAGTCGCTGACAGATCCTTTCTATCAGCCCTGCACAAGTCAGGAAGTCACAGATGATACAACAGCTATTTATCAGATAATGGGTTATCAAGGAATCCATTACGTGTTTCAGTTAACAACAAGGCTGCAACTCACTGGGCAGCATATGACAAATATGGCATTTACAAACTGCTGCTGGCAGCAGCTTAAGCTACTTCCATGAAAAAAATGTGTTTAACTCTTCAGGACCAGCATTGTGTGGCAAACTGATCATAATTCTGAGCTGAATAGTAGCTGTCATAGTTGGGAATTAACAATGACACATTTGTGTGCTCAAAACTATATATACTATGGCAAAAAAACCTCTCTGAATCAAAGCTCTCCAACAGTATGTCATCTAGGACAAAGAAACCAATGGTTGACTCTGTGTGGTGGGATCTGTACTGAGTGGTCAAGAATGGAATACAGTTCATCAGCAAATTCATTCAAGAAAGTGTACTTACCTTGACCGATGATCATGAGGATGTCCCACCAGTCATGGCCAACATACATTACATACTCAAGAAGGTGTATCATCACCGGTGCCATCAACTGAATGGGGCCATCCCTGATGTTGAACACTTGGAACATGTAGGCCTTGTCACCACAGAACCCAATAAGCCCACACCCGGATGGTGTCTGTTTGATTGTGGACATGTATGAGGCAGGGCGTGGTAACTTCTCCCCAGGGAGGCCAGGGTAGTGTATTCCTATCAACATCTCCCAGGAACATGTGGTTATAACTTGGAAACTCTGACGATGAATTATTTTCATAGATCCATCTCTGTAGGCTGCTGCAAAGTAGGACACAAATCCAGCTGCATCATTTATAGTCCTGCTGACACTGAGCTGAGGACATGCTATACTAGTGATCATGGAACTCTGCTGGATTGTAGCCTTGTGCATCCACTTTGGGGTCTTGTATGCATAGTCAGGATTAGCAGTGCTCTGGAACATCCGATGAAGTGACATAGTTTGTTCTACAAGCTGCCACACCTCAATGCTACTGTAACCATGACTACCACAGCCAATGAGCAGTGTATCGCTACTCTCCTGGTTCATGAACATGAGGTGTGTGATTCTCATGGTCTGGCTGTCCTTGTTGCCGTACTCCATCTGGCTCTTCATGTAGAGACTGGCTCCAGCACAGCATGTGATCTCATGGGACATCTGCAGCATCTTAACTGTGACGGTGAAGCATTGTATTGCCGAGGACATCAGCCCATCACTGGTTGCAATGATGATCTCGCCTGTGTTGGTGAAGGCCACATCGGCATCCGAGAGACGAAGGTGAGAAGGCGCCAGGTTCTCCTGCACTGTGACCAGCTTCCTCTCCTGCTCCTGCAGTAGGCCCACACTTACCTGCAAGAAGGACACCACATTGTACACAACAGCTGTACCAGGTCTTGGTGTTACAGAAGCATGTTAGTGCAATGACCCTATTAGTGCTACAGGTTTGCCAACTCTGTAATGAAGCATGCTAGTGCTACAGGAAGTATGTTAGTACTATGACCCTATTAGTACCATAGGTTTGGCAAGTCTGTAGTGAAGTATGTTAGTACCAAGACCGCTTCCCAGGGTTTACTTTTTAACTTTATGTGAACATCAATATTAAAATGATCCATGACTGTTTGAAATGAATTGACAAATATCTTTTTTTTTTTTTTTTTCTTTTTTTTTTTTTTGTGTGTGTGTGTGTGTGTGTGTGTGTGTGTGTGTGTGTGTGTGTTTTTCTCCTATGCTTAGTGAAGCATGTTAGTATGATGACTACTACTGCTTCTGCTCTGTGATCTCGCTCATCAGAATGACTCAAAGCACTCCTCTCCACTACGATTCAAAGCAGTGTCCCCCAAAAGTATGAATCAAAGTCTTATCCAGCATGACAAAAGCATTCCTGAAAACTTATCTCTTCACATTTTCAGGGCTCCAGACAAGATTTAGCTCATGTGGGTACTGTACCCACTGTATTCTTTGGAGTAAGTATTATAAATGTTGAGTGGGTATTTCATTTTCTGTTACCCACTGCTTTCAAATATGTGGTTATTTCAGTGATCTGTTACTCACCTAAATATATGTCATTGAGTAAGTTTACAAAGTAGATATGTACTGCCTTATGTCATACCTAATCAAAACCAAAATATCATGGAAATGATTTCCTGAAAAAAAAAACCATTCATCTTGTACTGACAGTACAACACTAGTCCTATACAAACAGTACAACTTCATAGCAAATGATTTCTTTTCCAATACGCAAGCAATTTCTATAAGTATATTCTGTGCCTGTTTAAAACTTTTTTTCCGCAGCAAACAATTAAAATGTATAACTGGTACCTGACAATTATTTTTCAATGCGCAATTGGAAATTTTCTATGCATATTTTAACCGAATACACAGCTTCTGCATTTTGCTTTTTTACTCCATAAGAACTTACTAAATTTATCATGTATCTATGATCATGCCTTCATCAACAGATATGCAGCATTAATGTGTCTAATATCATAACTGTTAAGAATATTATACACCTTGTAAACACTGTAATCATAACCTGCATAGCAACTAAAGAGCTGACACACTGTGTAGGCACTGCTGTTGACTCACCAGACCTGTAGCTGTGACTGCCACCCAGCCCTCCATGGGCTTACTCCCAAACAGTGATAACGTGGGCTTAAACTTGGTACGGGGGAACTTGTCACTGTACAGGACACTGTCTCGCTTGTCAGGACTGAAGGGAATCTGAAATATCCAGGAATATAAGGTCAGTCAGAAGATCAAGAACACAGACAAGTTGTCCTCAGTGTCTTACTGTCAGACCAGTGAGTGAGTTTAGTTTTACGCCACACTCAGCAATATTCCAGCTATATGGCGGTGGTCTGTAAATAATCAAGTCTGGACCAGGCAATCCAGTGATCAACAACCGCTTACAGTCAGACCAAACACTTTGGGGACAAACACAAGGTCTTGGCACACATTACAATCTAACAATTAAGTATATTATTTTGAAACTGCCTGTTGATAACAAATATGATGACCCATGCAGTAGGCTAATATGTGCAGCAAGGTCTCTACTGTGTCTCCTGCCACTGAGTTCAGTAGGGTCTCTACAGTGTCTGCTGCCACTGAGTGCAGTAGGGTCTCTACAGTGTCTGTTGCCACTGAGTTCAGTAGGGTCTCTACAGTGTCTGCTGCCACTGAGTGCAGTAAGGTCTGTACAGTGTCTGATGCCTCTGAGTGCAGTAAAGTCTCTACAGTGTCTGATGCCTCTGAGGGCAGTAAGGTCTCTACTGTGTCTCCTGCCACTGAGTGCAGTAAGGTCCCTACAGTGTCTGCTGCCACTGAGTTCAGTAGGGTCTCTACTGTGTCTGCTGCTACTGAGTTCAGTAAGGTCTCTACAGTGTCTACTGCCACTGAGTGCAGTAAGGTCCCTACAGTGTCTGCTGCCACTGAGTGCAGTAAGGTCTCTACAGTATCTGCTGCCACTGAGTTCAGTAAGGTCCTTACAGTGTCTACTGCCACTGAGTGCAGTAAGGTCTCTACAGTGTCTGCTGCCACTGAGTGCAGTAAGGTCCCTACAGTGTCTGCTGCCACTGAGTTCAGTAAGGTCTGTACAGTGTCTACTGCCACTGAGTGCAGTAAGGTCTCTACAGTGTCTGCTGCCACTGAGTTCAGTAAGGTCCCTACAGTGTCTACTGCCACTGAGTGCAGTAAGGTCTCTACTGTGTCTGCTGCCACTGAGTGCAGTAAGGTCCCTACAGTGTCTGCTGCCACTGAGTTCAGTAAGCTCACTACTGTGTCTGTTGCCACTGAGTTCAGTAAGTCTCTACTGTGTCTGCTGCCACTGAGTCCAGTAAGGTCTCTACAGTGTCTGCTGCTACTGAGTTCAGTAAGGTCTCCGGTGTGTCTGCTGCCAATGAGTGTCAGCCTACCTGTATTCCGTTGTGCAACCAGGCCAGGGCCAGTACCTCCTCACCATCCAGACTACAGCTGTCAAACTTGACCCATGTGTTTATCAGGTAATCCTGAAACATAACCAACTTTCAATGTGGAAGGCTTTACAAGGTGGTACTTTTCTTTTCTCACAGTACCAATACAAATGTGCCCACCTGTGATTGGATATTTACAGACCTAACATTGAGCCCAAATGTGTCCCACACGTCACACTCACATGCCCAACATGTGTCATACTCACCTGCATCTGCCACACATCAAATGTCCCCTCACAGTCGACGGTGAGCAGCCTCCATCCAGTGGCATCCCATCGTATGTGTGAGACAGGGTTGTTGGAATGACAAACGATAAATTCCTCCCACGGCTTGTCCATGTCCAACACACACACCTCATACTGGATCTCAAAGGGGCAGGTACTGCAAAATGTCACACTTCAGCATAATCAGCATGAGGAACAGGCATTGAACAACTAAACTAGAGTGGAAGCTGTCAAAACCGGCATCTGTCCAATCTGGTGAGTTGCCAACACCAGCATAAAATCTCAGTCCTGCCCATGACTCGTTCATTTATTATCAGCTCTACAATCTGGCACGTTGTCTAAACTGGATTATTTCTTCAGTCCCGATGAGTGCCGGTTTAGACAGCTTCCACTGTATTGTTTGCATCAGAGATCAGGAAAGTAAAGGCAGGGCAAAATTCCTCATAATTATCATGCAGCATTTCTCTCTCAACAAACAGAGACTTACTGTTTCCAGAAATGACAATGAAGCTTCTAAGTTCGTCTGTAACACCTCTGCATGGAATACACTGCTTATTGGCTTCAGCATGCTTCACAGAGTTCTGCCAGTTTGGGATGGGAAAATATAATCATTTATTGAGAAATGTGTATAAAACGAAGATTGGTACTGGTAGTGGTGTCAACAGCAGACAAGCCCCACGATTACACCCTGTGTGGCCCGGGCAGGCCTATCTCAGTGAACTGACACATACTCTCTCCAATAGCATGTGTACATACTCACAACAAACAAGACTCAAACAGATATCCTAATTGTCCTGATCGTCAGGTCTAAGCAGCAAGTGTGGTGCTGATGTAACGTAATATCAGCCCTGTGCACTGAATGTCAAAGTGAAGAAATTCAATCAAGTGCGGGCAAGCAGTGGGAGTAACTAACTCCCTTAAGGTAGCCAAATGCCTCATCATCTAAGCAGTGACACACATGAATGGATTAATGAGATTCCCCCTGCCCCTATCGATTATCATAACACTAACATATTAGACTGGATATTGACTTTCAGTTACAAGGTTAACTACATATCAGTGTTTTGCTCCAAGAGTTATGTATGGAGATGAATGATGAAACTTGCAGCTATAATTCAATCTCAATTACAGGCAGGGCACTGGCTCCATGTGCTAGACTGCGGTCTGATTTTATGAAGTATCAGTATTGGGGCTTCAATGAAGCTTCAAACTTCATGTAGTGATAAACATGATAAAGAACTTATCTGTCAAAAAGTGTGTGTGGCCATAAAATTGTGACTTTGAAAAAGTTGAAATCGTTCACCTCAATACATAACTCAACTATGAGACATTCTGTATCCATATGTATCATCCAAAATTAATACTGATTATCTGCACAATCATCTACACTCAGTTTCACACAAACGTGTATTGATTTAACACATAAACTAATACTTATCTAACAGATTCAACTTGTAATGCTCTAATTCACACAAACTTGTACTGATCTAACAGTTGAACTCAATTCTGCACAGATCTAACAATGTTACAAAAAACCTGTGCAGATTTAACAGTTTCACACAAACATGTACTGATCTAGCAGTTCACACAAACTTGTACTGATCTAACAGTTTCACACAAACATGTACTGATTTAACAGTTTCACACAAACCCGTACTGATCAAACAGTTTCTTACAAACCTGTACTGATCTAACAGTTTCACACAAACCTGTACTGATCAAACAGTTTCTTACAAACCTGTACTGATCTAACAGTTGCACACAAACTTGTACTGATCAAACAGTTTCACACAAACTTTTACTGATCTAACAGTTTCACACAAACCCGTACTGATCTAACAGTTTCACACAAACCTGTACTGATCTAGGAGTTCACATGAACTTGTACTGATCTAACAGTTTCACACAAACTTGTACTGATCTAACAGTTTCACACAAACTTGTACTGATCTAACAGTTTCACACAAACCTGTACTGATCTAGGAGTTCACATGAACTTGTACTGATCAAACAGTTTCTTACAAACCTGTACTGATCTAACAGTTGCACACAAACTTGTACTGATCTAACAGTTTCACACAAACTTGTACTGATCTAACAGTTTCACACAAACCCGTACTGATCTAACAGTTTCACACAAACCTGTACTGATCTAGGAGTTCACATGAACTTGTACTGATCAAACAGTTTCTTACAAACCTGTACTGATCTAACAGTTGCACACAAACTTGTACTGATCTAACAGTTTCACACAAACTTGTACTGATCTAACAGTTTCACACAAACCCGTACTGATCTAACAGTTTCACACAAACCTGTACTGATCTAGGAGTTCACATGAACTTGTACTGATCAGACAGTTGCACACAAACTTGTACTGATCTAACAGTTTCACACAGACTTGTACTGATCTAACAGTTTCACACGAACTTGTACTGATCTAACAGTTTCACACAAACTTGTAGGCGAAGATTCTACTTCTGCAGTGGAGGAAATGTGCTAATCATATTGTGCATGTGTAAGATGCTGCTGGCAAACCTACTGATAACAAGTGAATCAATGTTTAGCAGCAGATTCACAGATAGCAGAAAACACAAAGCAGCAAGTTGAAGGCTTGACCATGGTCAATATAGGGTGAACAAAGTCATGAGAACATAACACACATAAGGATATGACATGTTGACAAGAAGGTCTGAAGATGGTCTGATTGCTTGAATTATCAGGTAAGCATAATAAAAGAACCCTACAACATAGTAAGCTAAACCATAATGTGACTGCCTGTCACTGTACTTGGACACTGGACAGGCTAAAGGTCCTCTGTCATCCCTTAACAGAGTCGCATAAGGATATTCCCCGGCTTAGGAGTGTACACACACAAACATGGCCCAGCTTGGTGGGCTCCCAAGGCCAGCCTCATGCAAGTCTATCGACACTATGCTGTCATTATGGTGGTTACACCAGATATTTATCTACATGCCCAGAATATATTCTACTCCTTACACATTCACTACATATACTCCTTACATATTTGGTTGGTAACAAATGTCAAGGTTAGGACCATGACAAATTCCCTTTTACCCAAAAGTATTTGCTCAACCTGACTTTAGCTCTTCAGAAAAAGTTAAACCTTAGTTTGTTTTCAAAAGATGCAAAGTTCAAAATGTTAATCATCTTAATCTACTCAAAGAACACACACATACACTGTTTATTCTTCATAATTTACTTATAAACATGATAATATTAGCTTTTTCTTCTATATCACTTTCCTCATTCTGGCATGTTTTTGTTCATGACCCCTGACCATGATAACCTCAACTAACACAAGAATATTGCAAAGTCTGATAATCTTAGGGTGTTAGTTTCACCTTCAACATGGACATCAATCTAACGAGTGAGTTCCCATGAAACAGTGTAAGAAACATACAACATTCAACTTACTGAATGTCCTGATTAAAATTCCTTACCTCCTATCTAAACAAACATTTTGGCTCCAAATAACCGTTGTAAAATGATAATCAGCTTTGATTGGCAGCAGCTGTCACCTGATACCAACCGGCTTGATTAGATGTACTCTTGAAAATACCAACCTTTCTACTGGTCTATTTTGGTCATTTTCAGATACATATAACACCAATAAATCTGATGTGATGATCAGGGGGCTAAAAAACAGTGTGTAATAAACACCTTCAAAACTGATATTTCTACTCTTATCACTGGTACAGCCAACAGCTTGGCTAGGAATAGATACCCGTTCTTGAGACATTTCCCATGTTATGACAACCTGATTGTTTACTCAGCCAAAGTTGGGAAGATTGTGTGTGAACTTTCAGCAATAAACTATGACATCATGCCTTATCAATGCTTCGCACAGATATCGGGACACTTGACTGCAGTATCAGGTCACATAGGCACTGCAATGTTTACAGGCAAATACTGAAATCTCAGTCATTTCAAGATGAATACCAAGCATTGCTGAAGTGACTTCCCCAAAGCATGCTTCAAACAGGAAGTAAGTGTGCGACAACATACGGAACTACTGAAATACCAGACTTGTCGCTTATTACACAATCATTATCAAATGAATGATGTCTTTTGTAGTCCTACATCAGAAAAACACCATAGTTAACCAGACTCAAACAGCTGAATCAGTGAGAAAGTTAGTCAAAAGTTGGGTATTCTGGACACCAGTTCTGAATGTAGGCTATAGAACTTGTAACTACAGCAATTACGAGTCAAACGAGTCAAACTATTCAGGACTGTTTCTCCAATATACCGACTCCTAAATAAGTTACTACAGACACAGATTAAGCATATACCAGGATTCACTGACAGATGTTACAAATCACTGCCAAAATAATGATACTGAAAGAAATTCTTCGAAATGTATCTGCATCACTGTTCTAATAAAGATGATAAAGACCTCCTGAGACTTCCAACCAATCATAATATCTGATTAATGTGATCTAGTTGATGATTGGACAGGCTAACTGCTCCATGGTAAAGGGTTTGGCCCTGTGACCTCAATACTTGAATCTGTACAGTGTCTATTCTGATACACAGAAGACTTAATGAAGTGAAAGTGAATGAGATGAGTCAGTAAATAAGTGAGTGAGTTACATTTAATGCCAGTTTCAACCTGAAATGAGTTTCATGCAATGTGAGTGAGTGATTGAGTTTAGTTTTATGCCGCACTCAGCAATATTCCAGCTATATGGCTGTTGTCTGTAAATAATCCACTCTGGACCAGACAATCCTGTGATCAACAACCTGAGCATCAATCTGCACAATTGGGAACCAATGACATGTGTCAACCAAGTCAGCCAGCATTACCACCCCATCCCATTAGTCGCCTCTTACGACATGGTCGCCTTTTATGGCAAGCATGGGTTGCTGAAGGCCTATCCTACTCTGGGACCTTAACAGGTCTTTCATGCAATGTGAGGAATCATACCTGTACATATTGTTGTACAAGAAATTTGGTTCAGTTCTGGATGTGAGAACTTACTGCCAGAAATATAGTGGCCATTTAGCAAAGAAATGCATAGATTTTGAGATTCTGACATGATTCAATTTCTGGATACATTAAGAAAGGTTCAAAAGGTTAATACAATGACAGTACCAAAAAAACCCTGAAAATACCAAATTCTTCTGGTATACTGAACCAGGGGCAAAATACCTGTTCTACTAATAACACGATAAACCATTTCATCCCTAACAGACTATGGTGTATCTGCCTACACTGAAACCACTACAAAGGAGAATGGTCAGCAGCAAAGAGGCAGCTCAAACTGGTTTCAGTAGAGGCCCTTGACATTTCATGTAGAAGAATAACACCACATCAGGTTTCAGTATAGAAACCACAACACTTAACCTCAAGTACTTGGCTCTATTTGTCCCATAATAGCCCTCACATCAGGTTTCAGTAGAAACTATAATAACCTCAAGTACTTAGAAACTATAATAACCTCAAGTACTTTTCTCTATTTGTCCCATAATAACCCTCACAACAACCCTCAGTACCAATGGATAAGGGACCTGTAGGGAGTGGCTTGCTGGCTTGATGATGGAACCAATTCAATAATTTTTCTGTCAATCAACACTGCTCCCTTGGTAAGCTGGATTCCAATAGTGATAAACTTTGACTACCAGTTAAGACAAGAGGTGTGAGAACAGGAAAGCTACAAGGTTGCCTTGCAAAAAACTAAGTCATGATCTCTTGCGAGTTTTAAATCCTGAAGAATAAAGCCACTTTTACAACATTTGTGAAACATTTTTTTCAGTGTTTTTTTGTTTGTGTTTTTCACAGTTTAATACTGCAAACTGTTTTCTTTAATGTTTGTCATAATGACATTGCTTCAACAAATAATTGTTGTGAGAAAATTTAAACATACATTGAATTTGATTCGCCTAACTGTATAACTAACTTCTTATATAGCAAAGGGATCACTCTGAATCAAATGGTCAGTGGGGGAAAATCTCTTCCCCAATACGAACAAGGGGATTTTCAGAAGAAATCAATGGATATTTCTACGTTATTATATACAGTGGAAGCTGTCCAAACCAGCACCCATCGGGACTGAAGAAATTGTCCAGTTTAGGCAATGTGCCAGACTGTAGAGCTGATGATAAATGTACAAGCCACAGACAGGACTGAGATTTTATGCTGGTGTTGAGAACTTGTCAGATTGGACAGATGCCGGTTTCAACAGCTTTCACCGCAGTATAAGCATGCACAAGTAATATGAAGTTCTTCCAATTTTAAAATTTTAATGGGATATTTTGTATTTCAAGGGTAAAAACTGTGTTTCAAATGTTTTTCTAAAAGCCACTGTTAAGAAAGTTTGAAATCATATGTGGAAATTATCTAGTATCCTGTGGACAAGTAAGATACCATTACTTGATTGCCCAAATGAAAACTGACTTGTTCCAGCTGTCGGGTGATGGAATTTCTTAAACCCTGGTAAAAATCCCCAAATCCCTGCCCAAAGTGATCCCTGATAGCATTGTGCTTATAGTCTGTTTGCAGTGAATAGGTACCGATGAATTTCACTTTAAACAAAAAAGTGAAATCAAGATCGAGAATCCTCAAAATTTTTCCTTGCCAACTGAACATTTGAATCTCAGAATGTTATTCAACTTAGGATATAGGTCGTTTCACAAACAATCAAAATTTCAAATCGCTATCATTGACTTGTATTGTGGCAGCCTCATCCTTCAGTGTATACAGTCCGATGTACCTGATAACCCTGAGAAGAGGGTTTAAACAGACCTATAATAACCCCAAGAGCCAGGTTATCATGACCCATACTAACAGGGTTAACTCATCTGTCATCATGTCAACATGCGGTATTATCACAACCAACCCTCCTTTTGCCTTCAAAACAGAAAGAACAAATATCCAATTATCCTAATAAGATGTAATGATACAAAGTTCATTCCATTACGCAGTGTTGATTCACGAATTTAACCTTCATATACCAAATAGCTGACACGTCATGTGGGGTGATTGATTACAAGGTTCCAACCTCTGTAAGTGTTTTCGAAATATCAAACGGAACATTCATCTGGTCCTACTATGTTCATCTGACATTTACTGCCACTTTGTCATGATTATTGGGCTGAGATTTGGGGATTTTCTCTCACCAATTTTTAATTTCAAAACATTCCAGTGATACCAAAAACATTATCTTCAAAATCAACAACAATACATGTAAATGTAGTCAATTATGATCACCACCTCATATTTTATTTATCACATGTGTAAAAACAAACAAAAACAAAAGAAACACCTGTCCAAAAGATGTTTGCATTAATATATTGCCGAATTCTATCCCAGCAATGAAGTGCAAGTCAGCATTAAGATTACTGAACTGTCACTTCAAACAACATCACATGACACAACACAGCACTGCAATGAGCTGCAAGTAAGCATTAGGATAACTGAACTTCACCTCAAACAACATCACATGACACAATAGCACTGCAATGAGCTGCGAGTCAGCATTAGGATAACTGAATTGTCACCTCAAACAACATTAACACCACTACAATCGGCTGCAACTCAGTATCAGGCTAACTGAACTGTCACCTCAAACAACGTCACGTGGCACACAACAGCACTACAATGAGCTGCAAGTCAGCATTAGGCCAGCTGAGTTGTCCTTTCAAACAATATCACTTGTCACAACACCACTACAATGAGCTGCAAGTCAGCATTAGACTAACTGAACTATCACCTCAAACAACATCATGTGACACACAACACTGCAGTGAGCTCCAGATCAGCATTAGGCTCACTGAACCTTCATTTCAAGCAATCCATTATGCAAAGTGAATAAGCACAAGGACAAGGTGTTTATTTTGATATCTGCTATGCCAAACACATTTCATGAGGACACACAATAATGTGCTACACACTTGCCATCTTGTCCTTACTAAACTGAAGAAATACACCTTGTAAAGCTTGAAAGTGATGCAGAAAGTATAACAATCAAAATACACAAGCATCTGACACCACCATAGGCAAAGACTGCCCCATCTGTATGAAGCATACATGCCATACTTGTTCTGGGATGTAGAGGGTGGACAATCTTCCAAAAATTCACGCCATATTATGCTACACTTTCAGGAATTGTCGGGATGAAATTGAGACATTGACGCAACCGCATTTCCTATAAATGACTTTTACTTCACGATTTAAAATTCTTTATTCATGCAGAATCACAATCACAAATACTTTGTTAAAAAATTACGTAAGCCACATCATCAAAAAAGGTGTGGTTCCAATTACCCGATCCATTCTATAAAACGCTTCTGACACACAGCTGTTTTCCTAACTTCATAGGCGCTTGTCAAACCAAAGAACCAGGTTCGATTCCCCACACAGGTACAATGTGTGAAAAATCCATTTCTGATGTCCCCTGCTGTAATATTGTGAGAATATTACTAAAAGCAGCATAAATCCATACTTACCCGTTCTGATTAAATAACAGATATACAGATATCTAGTTTTTGCTCTCTTCACTTATATATTGTAATAACAATGCGGAACTGTCTCTTGAAATGTGACAATATACCACAGTAGACACCTGCCATTATGGTTAGATAAAGATTCTCTGAAGATGTGCTATGTAGAAAGGTACAGTTTTTCCAATTATTAATAAGGGGTTTTGAGCATAAAGGCAACGATACTGCTACGGATAGAGCAGCGGTTACCTACAAGCTGGATAATGCTGGAAGAGTTTTTGAGATGTATTTAACTTATCATCAAGCATTCAAATCCAGCTTTGAGATGCAATTCTTACTTCGACTGAAGAAGGGGTCCGGGTGTTACTGTGACTCGTGACTCACATGGCGATCCTGGGGAACACCAATTGTTAGTTTTAGGGGTCGGTGCAGGTAATGTGTTGGTCTTGTGATGCAATGATGTAGAGAACTATACATTTTGATCATTCTTTAGTGCCTGGTATGAATCACTGATCATTGGGAGTGGTGGATGAAATTATGCAGATAACTGCTCTGAAAGAAATATCCAACACCTAGCAAAGTTACAGATGTGTGTGTCAGTAGAATGAATAATACTGTGCATCACTCTGAACACTGTGAATGAATTTTCAACATCCACTCTCTACCAGTCTAAGAACTTCGTCTCAATCTATTTTGTTACACTCCACCACTGATTCTAACAAAACCTAGTATAAGGTCGCGGCAGGTAACCTTTGAGCAACCAATGACAGTCCAATCAAACGCGAGACGGTTAAATAGATTTAACCAATCAGACAATGGCTACTATTTAGGGATCGGAGCGACTTTCAAAGTATTCAGGTCACCGAAACAGATCTCTCCACAAACAAAAATCAGCATATAACACAATTATTTGACCTGCAGTGTATCCGCTTTGGGGTTTCTGATGGCATGGTTACCATTAGCTAATATTTCCGCAAGATAACATCCTTGAATATTGCCCAAAACACTATTTTCAGTGACTGTTTACTCACCATTGTCATGGATATACGTACGCCGTGTGCATCACCCGGAAGCGAGTGTACGCTAAATAGCATTCGGAATCGTTCGGGTATGAACCTTTTCGGGATTAAAAGTTCATAAGGGATGTGCGAATGTGCACTTTCGCAATTTCCCATAAGGTTTTGTTAGACTCAGTGGTGGAGTGTAACGAAAAGTAATGAGGACAAGTTTACTTAGACTGCACTCTCTACATTTGTGCATACTTGACACCTGGGTTTGTTGTTCACACAGGTACTCCTGATTTACTCCTGATGTTTCTGTACACAGAAATCTATAACCAAAGTCTCAACACACAAACATAGCATTGGACAAGTAAACCTCGACAGTGGCTGCGGCTACAATAGTACATGTATATTCGTTGGTTTCACATTAATTTCAGATTCGCTGTGCGCATGCACAGAGCGTGTAAAAATATCTACTGGTCAATTCCACTTTGGACGTACGCATACCGACAGTGTAAATACACTCAAAACAAAGTGATTAAATAATAATTATTTAAGAGTGACAACTGTTCATAGCTGACTAAAGATATCAATTTACATATGCTTTTCAGGTATTGATGTGCTATTTTGGTTGCAGCTGCACCAGAAATGTGTGTTTTGATAGTTGTGAGAAGGGGATGTGCGGGAAGAACGGTGGTGGCGAGATGTGTTCATACAAGAACTTATTGACATAAATCAAGCTATTTATTTCTCTACTCCCAGGCCTCTTGTACATACAGGTATAAAAATAAGTTGTAATAGACATAAAACTATGTATTTGATTTGATTTTTCGTTTTCTTTAGCATGTGTTTACACTATCGCTAAACGTACGTTCAAAGCGGAATTGACCAGTAGATATTTTCACACGCTCTGCACCTGCGCACAGCGAATCTGAAATTAATGTGAAACCAACAAATAGTCATTGCGTACCATTAGCTAAAGCTGTTGTAGAGTTTGGCCACCACAACAAATCATGTGCAAGCCAGTTTAGTTAAATGAAAAAGGTACGCAAGGTGTTATAGAATTATTTGGTTTGAAGTGATTCTTATGCGTTTTTTGTACTCCCAGATTTGTAATTGAGGAAATGTGATTTTTACTGAGTAAAATACGCAAATACGCACCTTATCTGGACCTCTGCATGATACACGGCATAGCTAGCATGTAAGCACAATCCAATGAACAGTTACTACAACATGAACTAGTTTACGGTTGAAGAAAATGATCTTGTCCAGTGTTTCGGGTAACAGGTACATTCCTGGATTTTGCTTTTATTTGGGGTACGTTTCTATAGAGGAAAAAGGTCCTTGGTTACATATCTGTGATACTCATGCCAAAAAGAACCCCTTCAGCGTTATTATCTCATATAATGCCATATGAGATGTTTTTGTATATCACAGTATGAAACTATTATTGATCCATTTATCATTTTCTTTCTATTCATCTGATGGGAAAAATATGTCCACTTCTTAAAATATCATTTCAATCACGTTTGATTGTAACTAATCTAAGCAAAAGCAAATATAAAACTTCACAGCAGTCTCATAACACTGTCAGTTATAACCCAATGATGCCAAGATTTAGTTTTGTATTTTCATATTATCTTTCATAACATACTATTACTATGAACAATTCATTTTTATACAATCCTTATTTACTGTTTTGTTTTCTTTCACTTCAGTTCACTGTACATTCAGGAGTCATGCCACCGCTGTTGTGCATTGGTTAATTACCTCCCCTTAAAATATCTACCCAACCAGGTGGCAGTCAGTGTTGACAGAAAGTCACAAATCAATGTTATGTGTGTGGATGCTTAGGAATACGGTATACTGTATAGGCCTCGCTCTGTAGGATTTCATTATGAGGTCCTCATTCTGACACTGGATCTACTGACTCGTGTAATAGCCGGTCGTGTTTGTTATGACTTACCTATCCGTTCCATTGTTATTTGGTCTGCTAAATGCAAGGATGTTCCGACAAGATAGGCTACAGCAAGTATTTTCTTCCACTTTCCATTCTCTGGAACGCGGAAGTGCGCGAAAATCAAGAGAATACACAAGTTCCATAAGCAGCCTTCTATGAACTAGAATTTTACAAAGGAAATGCCCGCTTTTCCTCCCAGCACTGCCAACTTCCGGTTCACGATACTAATGACCAGACAACTTGTCAATAGCTGATATGTCTGCCGCCGAAATGACATAAAGACTCTACTACTAAGCATACAAGTACGCTTGGGCTCCTACGTTTGTTTCAGAATTTGTTGTTTATATCATTTATAATGCTATTATGTTTCATTATTTTACACGAAACAGATATTGAAATCTTGGAAGGGGTATGCTATGGGGGGACACATTAGTGTGTCTCGCGGTCTCTGAACCACATATTTCCCCTTACTATTAAGCCCTCTCTGCAATGCTAAAGCCTTAGATGAAGCAAGTCTATATTTCATCAGGTTAACAAACCCCTGGTCTCCCTACGGCCAAGAGATGTGGTGTCAAAAGCCAGTTCACAAATTCAGTATCGCGTGTGCCCACCATTGGCGTTTAGGCAGGTTTTACAATGACGACGCATTGATGACACCTAGCGATTGAAGAAATCGTGGGGGATGGTGTTACATGACTGAACCAGCGTTTGTCCCAATTCAGCTAACGTTAATGGTTGATTGCGGGCTTGACGTGAACGTCTCCCGGTCCATTTCATGCCAAGCGTGCTCAATAGGGGACAGATTCGGAGAAATAGCTGGTCAAAGGAGTACCCAAATGTTTTGCTGTCTCTGACATGAGCGACATGTGGACGGACACTATCGTGCTGAGGCGTGAAGTTAGGTCTCTGTCCTCGGATAATCGACTGCACATGAGGTCCATACCATAACGCTTACGTCACCAACCTGTCGACGTTGAACGTCGCACGCGTCAGTATACCTTACACCTCGCCGTCTGTACACACTTGCCCTGCCATCTAAGATGAAATATCGACTCATCAGTGAACAAAACACTATCCCTATCTTGTTCCTGTACCGTGAATGCTGTCAGCAATAGGCACGACGTGCCTGTCGGTGACGTTGGAGGAAAACTGGACGTCGGGCCGGGTTGTTTGCTCCCCCCGTCGGTTCCCAACTGTCCTGAAACTGATAATTCCTAAACAAGAAAGGTTCGAGCAGGCAGACTGGCTGTTTGGAATCGATTCCTCAGATGGGTCAGCCAAGAGTGGTTGTCTTGCTGACGTGACGTCACGCGTGGACAGACAGTCAGAGACAAATGTCTCGTTTTCAGGTGTTCCCAAGTTGAAAACGTCTCTATTGAGACGAGATCGTATTTCGATGGACACCAGAAGGTCTGGCGATTTCATTTTGGAACATTCCAGTCTCCAAACATAATCAATAATACAAACGGCGCGGAGACGCTGATTTTCTGTGAGCCATGACATGACGTATGCGCAGTTTATCTTGAATTTAATGTGTTTTCCACTACATTCAGAGGCTATGGAGAATAATCAACCATTCTTCAATTTTCAGTATCTTGTATGTGAATTTCCTGTGTCAAAAAGCATACAAAATATGAGTAAGTTCCAAATATCCTATGTTTTATGCAACTGTATGTTATGTATAGTTACTTTATTCCGTCAGTATGTTTCCTTTGTGTTCTCAATATACTCATATATCATACGTACACAAAAGGTTCCTTTTGTCACACTTACCTTGAAAAACGAAAAAAAGTATCTTTCATGCCCAATCAAGGCAGCGGTTATTTTAAATATTTCAGTATTATTAATTTGAAATTATTTTCTACCTAAACTTTCGATAGGAATGGCGAAATGTTCACACTCATATTTACTTAAGGAAAACGCAGCGATACGTGATATGACGTTAAAAATAGATACTCTCAGAGATAATGTCACTTTCATTTCTTATTCATCAGGACATCCCAAGACATGGCTGCCGTAATTCATAATCTGTCGGCGAGTTTGTAAGGTTCTCACACACAAAGTCTTCTTTTCTTAAATACTGTGGCGGCCGAGACTCGGACTTGTGATAAAACCTGTCAGTCTTGAAACAACGAAGAGTCAAACACACGTCTTTTCAATGAATAATTATTTTTAATTCAAGTTAAACCAACATTGATGATTTGCACATTGAATGGGTCGTTTTTCTTACATAATGCGTGTTTCACACATTGAACCAATATGGAGCTTGTCGTATTTATGGGAGTACGGAAGGTTCATGGCCGGGAAGGCTAAAATCGTAACGCTTCTCGGTTCAATGAGCGTAGCCTTCGCTGTACTTCCAACGCAATGTTATGGCTGAATGAACACGGCGCGTCTCACTCTGACGCTCTGTAATTTTGGCAGAAGTAGCAATATAAATAAAGTTATTGACACACTTTCTCCTCTATTCTTCATTGTACATTTTATTGAATTTGACATTAAATTGTCATTACCTCTGGTAAATCACATTTCTGCCTGTCTGTCTTCGAGGTTAAGACAGTTTGAGAAGTTCAGACACAGTGCCACCTTGATGATCTTGTGGTGGTCTCAGGAAATCCACCCCAAACTTTACGGTTTATGGCGAATTTGGTAGAGTCCCATTAAATATAAGAATCCATGTCAACGTGTCCTTTGCCGTAAAGTCGCATCTACTGAGACGATCAAAGTATCTTATGTTTTATACCAATATATTAGTCATGACTATGAACAACATCCTACGGCATACCCTTGGTTACACTACTTAAAACAATTATTTGACAAAATCGGTATACATGTATCTGAAATATATATAAATCCATCGGCATTTTTTATTTAGTTGATGAGGAATTCGATTATTTTTTTTCTATGACTTAATTCCAACATAAAATCACCCATCCCCTAAAAATATTACAGTTGGGCCAATTTATCAACGCTAAACATGTGGACGTC
This sequence comes from Haliotis asinina, assembly GCF_037392515.1. Classification (NCBI taxonomy): domain Eukaryota; kingdom Metazoa; phylum Mollusca; class Gastropoda; order Lepetellida; family Haliotidae; genus Haliotis; species Haliotis asinina. The sequence goes on along the minus strand of NC_090281.1, from coordinate 65,714,590 downwards.
GCGGTGGCTGAGCGGGCTAGGCTGCTGACTTCTTGTGATGGAGATTAAGTGCTTGTCTCTGAGGGTGCGAGTTCGAATCCAGGTTGGGACTCATCCAAAAACGTACTAGAATTTGTACTTTACTATGAAAGTGAAATGTGACATGTGTAACACTTGACAAGGTCATATCGCCTGTCAATTTTAAGCTTAGCAAATGTTTATCACCATTTGCATCTCAGTTGCAAAAATTGATGCGTAAATAACTCATCAACATGGCGCATGTTTATATTTATTTGTTAATAGTGTATATTCTTTGGTCTTGTACCAGCGATGGTGATTTATGAAAATATAGAAGTTAAAGTATAAACTTCAAAAGAGGCGGAAATTATAACTATGTTTTTAAAAGAATTCTCTCTACTCCCGACATGGATTATTCTTCCCGGCACCTTATCGTTAGATTTGGCGGTACTTCCCTAATTAGCTCTCCCAGGAAAACAGAACAATACATTTTAGCCCTCCCGGGACATTGGAAAAACAAATTTTAGCCTTCCTGGTACGAAATGGCCGGGAAGGCTAAAATCGTGACTCTTTTCGGTTCAATGAGCGAAGCCTTCGCGGGACTTCCAACGCAATATTACGGCTCACGTGTTTGTTTTAGACCAATCACATTAGACGAGATATTACGTCATGTTACGTTCTCTTTTTCTTTCGAGGAATCTACTTTCACGATATAAAATCAACATAAAACGAGGCAGCCAAACTCGCCCAAATCCTTGAATGCCATTTGAAAGTGAAACACACATGGAGGAGAGCTTTATGGATGTCAACTTCTTTATCATAATGAAGAACTCAACGTTTCGGAGTATAACCTGACTCCTTCATATGACGAATGAAAGGCATGAGTCAGAGAGCATGTATATGTATTTGTGAAAACAATGTAAGTAATATAAGACAACAAAGATGCAGACTAAACATTCGAAGCCAACAGCTGACTGGCGTTCTATGTGATTGGCTAGGGACATAGGACAGCGCCCACGGTGCTGGATCTCTTGAACACGATCGGTTTGACGGCCACGTTAATGATATTGACAATTAATAAGTACTGACACAACATCAATACATAGTTTAGCGTGATGACTTGACATAGGATTGATAATTTTACTAACAGCAACATGATATGGAGCTTGAAACAGCATGAAACGATCTTATGGTAGATTTCTGATCAAAAGATATGTCAAAACGCCGAATTCCATGAAAACCAGCTTACCAGATATGTACCTGCCAAACTCATTACAGGATACTTACGCTGATTACGAGTGCATTGTCATAAACCATGAATACACAGATGGGAAATACTCGTCGGAACAAATTCCACCTTTGTGATGACATGACCTACAGTTATCCAACAGTAGCCACGTCAACAAGAACAACCACATGCGGATGCTTCATCGGGTATAGCAACGCAAGCAGGGAACACCTGATGCGGACATTGCCTATCGCGCTGTCGCCTGTATGTGGTTTGGGTCTTCTTAATGTATTTGATAAAATTATCATAAAACAGTTGGCCGCATGTTGTCTTTTTATTTTCAACGATATTTTCACCATTTCTTTGAAGCTTAGTACTTCTGCTGTTTTACCGCGATATGATAATAATCACGTTTGCACCCGATAATCCAGTGTTTGATATCATGATATCATAAGCACCGATCCACGCAAATGTGGTACCATGACACGATGCCATCTAAGCTTTTTCAAGCTAGATTTCGAACTGGGTATTCTATAACAGTTAATATTTAAAACCTGCAATCACTAATCCAGCGATTGATTATGTTTCATAAAGCTTTCGGTCATCTTTTATGCAGGTTATTTGATCAACAACAACATATTAAAGACAAACTACTGACTATAATTCGTCTCCTAAGGCAACAGCTGTCGGAATCCCGTGGAGTTAGTGAGTTGGGATTTAAGCGGCTTTTTTTGCAATGTTCCAGCAATATCATGGCTTGGGGCTAGAGAAATTGGCTTCACACACTGTACCCATGCTGAGAATCGAATTCGGGCCAAGTGTCGGGGTGACGAGAGAACGCTTTAACCACTAGGCTACCCCGACGCATCCGGAATACCATGGCAGCCTAATGTGGGTAAGATCGCTTACTTATTGTAAAAGGCGATTAGATGGCTCACTCTCCCGGTAGGTATTTGAATCCCAAACGGACTTAACCCCTCAAACCCGTTAAACTTTGTACCTTTTTCAGTGTAACAAAACAGCATTTGACACCACAGTCCAAAATAATGTAACACGTTGAAAAGACACGCGCATGTATTACATTAGCTTCAAACGTTAAAACATTACATTATTACTCTGACGTAAATAGCGTGTAGGACAATGATTGTGCAGGTACTGATTTCCACAAGCATTTCACCAAAGAGTAAAAGACTCAAGTGTCTAATGCCTTTTTTAAAACGCTATGACGAATATGACCATGGCGAATAAACAATATTTACTTCACGTCCTCCAAAGTTTCAGAAGGACATTTAATATTATGAAGCATTTATGAAAGTATATTTAAGTGGAAGTATGTTTCCAGAAGACATCAACTCTGTGACATTGTGTGCCATATCTTTACGCTCGGTTATCATACTTCTATCTTACTATGTGCCACCCCTTTTCATACACTCGATATATCTGTACTTGCTGTCTGTTGCTTTCTTTCAGTAATAAACTGAATTTTACAATCGAATGGCACGCACGCACACACATACATGCAAGGAATATAGTGTAGTTATTATATTATTAATGGTGTGGGCGAATCCACGAAAGACGACGATGTTTTCAGAGCTGACCTTTGAAAGGTAATGGTAATGTTTTTCAAAAATGTTCCACGCAACGCAAACTCTATTTCTTTAAAAAATCATTGGGATTTGTGTGACTACTTGCGGACATACTGATGCAAGATTGAATGGTGCGGATTTGGCGAACTGTGGAACTAAATTCGTCCATAAGAGGGCCATTTTACTTATTCTGGTTATTAACCTTTGTGGTCCGGAATCGACCTCCAGGGTAAACATGATTGGTGCTAGTGAAACCACAGAGCTCATGGCTAGTCCATAAGTCTCGTTTCCAATATCAATGGCACCCAAGTTCATGGTAAGGTATTAGTGCGATCAATTCATATAACAAGTTCATCTCAGTCCGTTCAATGTGACCTCATCAACGTGGGCGGAGAATAACGGTGTCTGACATGGCACAATGAAGGTCCTGCGTCAAGTGATGTAGAGCCTGCTGTTGGATGTACATACGAATCTTCATTCTTTGACACTCCCTACAGACAGGGCTGTTTTAATTGTCCTGTTTCTTTCAAAGAAAATAAACGGATAACATAAAGAAGAGGTGCTGGGTCACTTGGCGCGGTCGTTTCCAAGCACCGTCTCCGTCCAATCATCGGCATGCGCGCGTAAATGGCGCTGGTCTCTGTTAAAAGAATCAAACCGAATTATGAATCTCATTAATTAATTCAGACAATGACCTACTTTTCAGCCACTCCGGACTTTCTCGTATTAAAGTGAAAAGAGACACAACAAACAACTATGCTCACACGAAATTACAGTTTCCTTTTTCCTAACCAAATGTTTTACACAAATGAATTTTAATTTTAAACTTTAGAAAAATCGTATTTATATATTTTATGGCGAGGTTTAGGCAGTATGACGTCACACACTGCCCCTGTTTGATGAGGTCACGTGACTCACAAGTCATCTGACTCATTGGTTACACCTGTTATGTGTTCTTTGCCCTTATTACGTGTATTTTTTGTAACGTACAATGTGATTTTATAATATCAAGGCCGTACAAAACATTTCATGCGGCCGAGCTTCGTTTTGATATGTCCACGATTTCCAGATTTTCATTTGTCAGAGCACGTTGTATGACGTATGCAAGAATTAGGAGTGTAATCTCGCATTATACAAGTGATTAGATTAGTGATTATGAAATAATATTGACTAATATTTATATATCCAGTTGAAAGAGTAGGCCTCAAAATTCTGGACTGGTTATTGTACAGAGTTGCGCAATAGCACGGAACCCAGTCAGCAGAAAACGATACCGTTGTGTAACCAATGTTTTGACTTGCACATAGCGGCAACATTTTGAATCTACGTACTTCTTGTAACTATTTTATAACTTACTACGACAACCACAATTCTTAAAGCTCCTAACCCAAATATACACCTTTACTTTTAGAAGTGAAATCGGAAGGAAACCCAATCAATTCTTGAGATCTAAACTAAAACTCAACTGTAAACCTACCTAACCCACCACCCCCTTCGCGAGGACACACACCATCTCTGTCTCGTCTTGAGTGAAATATTAAATGACTGTGTTCACATGTGCAAGTGTTGCTGTGCTGTTGCACACACGGGTGTGTCTGTGTTTCCTGTGCAAGGCTTCAGTACCGTGTGATAACGGGGATGTATTGACCGAGGCGGGAATTGGTTCTCACCCAGACACCAACAACTGCCGTGGTTATAATTTCATGTCAGTGTCTAACTGACGTCATAACAACAGTGTAAACTCATTGATTCTTAGTGAAACATCCTTCTCATTGGTCTGAGATGATAAACCCTATCTCGTTAAACGTTATAGGTGACATATGTTGCGACATATCACACACTGTGTTCTCTCAGTGCGTAACTCTTTGAACAAACGTAAGCAGTTAATTGCTCTTCAACAGCGAAAGGCCAAAAGGTCCTCAGACATTTCACAGGTGTCCGCAACGTATACGCAATAAAATATCCAACTAGCATTAGTATCTGTTATCATTTAGTTACCAAACATTCTAGAATCCTAAGAAGTACGTGGTTCCTCTCATTAGAGAGGCAGATAATACAAGACCACCATAACTTCATCACAAGTAATGTGCCACGGTAGATAATCTTTAGCTATCATGTTATATTACGCGTGACGTACATCGGGAAATGTTTACGAACACTCCACATGTGCTGGCCCTGAAATTATCAAACACTCAGGATTTACCAATAAACAAATCCCATCGCAATTACGCAATACCATGGGAAGGAACAAAAACACAACATTACATGGGAGCGATGGCGCGTTACACTGCGGAAACTGCTCGCTGTCCAGGGAAGTGCTTCAGCTGCCAGCAGCCTCTCCCCAGAAACATACAGCGTGTACTCGCGCGTGCGTCTGACCTCTGACCCCGGCTACTACACCAGCTATCCCACGGCTCGTGTATAAAAGCAAGGGTTTACCCAACAGTATCAACGAAAAACAATCTAGTCTGGAGCGCTCACATCCTTGTGATCCCAAAATGATACTAGGTGTTCTCGCTGTGTGGGGAATATTCCTGTTCCAAGTAAGTAATCTTTATTAATTCTTATATCCAAGAATATAGTTATGCGACCCCAGATTCTCTGTCGGGGACTTTGTTGTAACAAGGTTTATATTGCATGGTCTTGGTGCTACTTGCAATATCGGGGCATGGTAATTTTTAACGGACAATTTGCGTTTAATACAGTTGAACTACGGTTATATTTGGACAAGAAATAAACAATTGGAAATTAATTACGTGATGTGAAGTGTTCCCGTAATTTGGATTTGTCCCTGTAAACAAATCTTATATATTTAGGCATCGCAGTTGAATATACATTGATTATAGACTAGGCTTTGTAACGTGACAGTAGTAAGACGACTACAGCTTTAGTACATGTAGAGGATACGAAACCATCTTCCGTCTAGTACCATATGTATTAAACGAATATATTTAATGCCTAAATCGTTTACGAGTTTAATAGAAAATGGCATTTCACGGAAGCGTGTTTTGGATTCTGTTTATTACTCTCCAACATAAATCTGTTGAAACTGCCTACAGTGTGATCACTGAGCTCTCAGCGAGTCAAGAAAGGTCTGATACCATTGTGACAGAGGTGTTAGCATTGTGACGTTATAACTGTGAACCATCATGACGTCATATGTCTAGCGGTGTGACACTAGTGAAATACTTCCGGAAAATATTACGTAGAGGATATTATATGAGTGCCCATGTCATACTATGTTTACGACACGAGTGCCTGAATGTTGGTATTTCCCGATCGAATGCGAGGCGATATACCGATATTTAGGCATGAGGGTCTTAAACATAGCGTGATATGGACACGAATATAATGTTTCATGTATTACTCAAGCCGTCAAATTGAGGAAAATAAACCCAGATCTACTACCCGCCGTCGACGCATGTAGAATACGTCATAACAGTAACGTGACCTCATGGCATTGTCCATGACGTCACCATGACAAAGTGGTATCTGACCTGGGGCATCTTATGAAAAATATAAATATGCTATAAACTGCAGTTTTTTTCCACTAGCGAGTAATAATCATTACTTATCCCCTGATATCTGCAATGAAGACAATTGTGACGTCATCATTATACTAGCTTCACAACCCAATGACATCACTATCACACTGCCTCTCTAGGGTGTGTTGCTCCGGTTTAAAAACTGACAGCCTAAAATCTCACTTTCGTCTCTTTAGATATCATTCGCTACAAACGACACGTGTTTGAGATTTAAAATTAGGTTCAGTTTATGGTCTTACTGACATTTTCATACTTCATACTGCAAGAGCATTGCATTTTGCTTAATTATATTTGCAGTTGTATAAACACAAATTTGCTGTACAATGTACACCCTTACTACCAAGTTAAAGCGACCTTTGTAGTAATATAAATGTTTCTGTCTAAGAAGTTTCTGGCAAGCAGTCCTTCCTCCGATAATCTCTGCCCTTTCGTAGCTGGTGGTGCTCATCTATCTAGACAACGGCAACATTGGGGGACCTTCAGATAACATATTTATCGCTACGCAGAAATTACTGACACTGAAAACAATAGGTATTTCGCCAGCTAACGAAAAGGCGTGTGAAGTTGTTTGAAAAGAAGTGCTCGGTGAATATTGATGCTGTACCTATACCTCACTACGTGGGCGATAATATCCATTCTTTAGATCTTAATACACTTTGCGAACACGCACCTCTCAAGGGAAATCTCTGGTCACAAACTCTGACGTTTATCTGGTAGAATGGTAACTGCTTCTGTCTAAGTGTAAGATCGGTATTGACGTATGGGGGCAAGTATGTCCCCCGGGATGGAGCGTCCAAGTGGATGAGTCAGTGTTATCTGACGGCGGATACACACAGAGCACCCTATAGCACATCCAATCTTCTGTCCTGCGTCACCTCACCAAGTACTGGTTTCCCCATGTTCTCTAGAATGACCCTGACTAGCTGACTCTCGTTAGACATCACTGGCACCACCATGTATTGTTTCATCATTTCTATGTCATTTGCTCAAATCTCTTTCTCTCTCTCTCTCTCTCTCTCTCTCTCTCTCTCTCTCTCTCTGTGTGTGTGTGTGTGTAAGACACACCATATATGTGTGTCTGTCTCTCTGTCTCGCGGACTCTCTCTCCCTCTTTATCTCACTCTATCTCTCTCTGTCATACCATACGAGTGTAAGGTGGTCTCGTAATCTTATGACATCAGCAGGAGGTTCTCGTGCCAATTCGATACGAAAACAAAGGAACATGGGCAAAGACGTGATGAGAGAAACGATGAATTAACGGGTGATGAAGGTTACACATAATGTGACAGCAAGATAAGGACAACACAGACACACAATGTGTACATTTCTGAGAGAATGCTCTACTCCCTTGAAAGTTCCTGAAAGTCGTGAAAAAAACTCATTAATATGTGTGCCTCACTTCATTTATAACCATCTTTACACTTGTGAACGGGGTATAAGTATTCGACGTGGAGTGCTACGTGCCTTGGGCAGGCCAGGGACCAATGATTGCCCCTGCCTCGTACGTTTGCCAGTGTCATGTGCCCGTGGTTTGCAATACCTTGTGGTAAAGACATTTGGCTTTTACTAACATACCTAGAATATTGTTAAAAGCGGCGCTAGGCCAGAATCATTCACCACTGTGCATTGTTCACTCACTCGTTGTTCTAGTCTGTTTCATGTGTGGTAAATTAATTCACATTCTACATTCCCGTGATGGTGGGAGGCACGTAACCTATGTCTGCTAATGGAACAAATTTGTTAGCATCTGCACAAATGGTGATCACCATAATAGTGAAAAACACACTATTTCTATATTTAGAACAGGAAAAGACCCCCCGTAACTGGATAATATTTGCAGCCAGGTGGACTCGTGGTCTCGTGGTCTCGTGGTCTCCCGGACTCGGACTAGGAGTCTCATATTTCCTTTATCTTTTATGGGAGATCATACGTTTCTAAATGATATGACTCTATTTCTGTGACTAAATATCCGTATGTGGTTCTTGAAAGACATTTAGAAGTCGGTATTCTAATATACGACAAAATGTTATGGATGTTGTTAATCACTTGTAACAACACCATACCAGTGTTTGTATATTTTAATTCCCTTCTCATCTGCTATGTTTTAATTGTATATACATGCATAAAATCACCACTCTGGCTTCATGTACATTACTAGTATATATATATATCCTGTTTAATTGTTAGTTAGCATCCACCTGACGAGGGGCAAGGAATAGACCAGAAGCGTTGTGAAAACAATAAAGAAGAAGTTGACATCCAGAACACTTTGTCGCATATTAAATATCCGTATGTCGCGGCTTCTTCAATGCCTGCTAGTGGTGCATCAGCTAGACAGCTGCAGTAGTTGCCAATAAGTGAGTCATCATTAGTGAAATTTCCATAGACTTAGTTGTCAATTAACTGTTGCAAGAATAATTTTCATAAACTGAGTCAAAGTAATTTTATTTTGATATTTCAAAACATATTGGAAATTATGTTCGGGTACGGGTACATAATTATCATTCATCTTTCCACTGATTCCAGATTATGTGATATGAATTCCCACTGGTAGATAAGTATTGAAAGCAATTCGCACGGGACTAAATTTATGAAAAGTAATTTTGCAAGAACTGATCAACATGAAATTTCACTAATGACTCATTTATGGTCAACTGCAGTAACATGGTCAGTTGGTCAAAGCCGAGTTTTGCCTGAGGTCTCTCACAGTTGTGTCATTCATTCTGGTTTCAATGATTCACTTTTGTCACATACATTCCAAAACAAGATTGCAACGGATCTTATCAGCGTGACATCCATACAACGGACATCTTGTAGTTAAATTAAAGATTCTCAACAAACACCGCTCCTGTATTTGACAATATCTGGACCGGAAACCTGGCCAGCCAACCGGAAGTTGCAGTGGGACAAGACGGTAGTTGACCTACATGAAGTCCTTGTGATCAAAGGTTTTCTCTCGTCCTGAGTGGCTCATCTCACGAGAACGTTACTCAGTAGCAAGTCAGGATGTGGGGCATGGTGTCTCAAGTAGCCTCTGACTGATTCATGTACATGTTTCATGGCCAAACGAGAACAGTACGCACACACATTTAGTCCATGGCACCCATGAAGATCCGGAGTAGACTAGTAACTAATCCTTACTAACGGGATCAGGTGGTCAGGCTCGCTGACTTGGTTGACACAGGTCATCGGTTCCCATATGCGCATATTGATGCTCATGCTATTGATCACTGGATTGTCTGGCCCAAACTCGATTATTTACAGACCGCCGCCATGTAGGTGGAATATTGCCGAGTGCGGCGTAAAACCCCAAACTCACCCACTCAAGTATCAGAGGCAGTGTTGTAATACAAATACTCCTGCTACGAGATTTATATAATATTTTTTCCTCCTATGAACACCCGAATGATTTCGCAAGAATTAAAAGAAATGTGCTATACAGTGCTTTTAAGAAACAAAGCTTTTTTCTGTAAAATATGATCATTTCAGAGACTAGCTGTTAGTCTAACCAGACCCAGCAACGTCAAGTTATTCACAATCTAAAACTGTCACGTACATATAGATCAATATTCCTATCGACATTTACGTAGGGTTTAAAGCAAAATCAACACGTGGAAATATACTATAGAGATGCTTGACCTAAAGGTTTATTTAACGTTTAGGAGCATTGTGCTAGGGTATAAACATTTGCCTGTGTCTTTCACAATTGATTCATCAAACAAGATCCAACATTGAGCAGCTATAGCAAGGGAGGCACATCACCGCCCCCGCAGATTGTTTTGTATCTCCAACATCGGAGAGGTCTTGGCATTGGTGAATGTCGTGTTATTGGATTATTTCCCAGCAGTCACTTCTGCGGACAGCCAGCTCCAACATGTGTCTCTAGGGTGCACTGTTAGAGAACAATGTCCCTCGGATCGCACGCACCACATCTTCACCGTGTCGATTGTTGTTTTATGCGTTTGAAGGGTGTCACTGGCCCAGCTGAAAAGCGAAACTAGCGAAGGTGTTTTAAAGTTGCTTGATGTCTGCAGTGACTTGATAATGATGCTCTGTTTGACATGTTCAGGGGACGCTGCAAATGAACTACCATCAGGCTATGCGGCTTTCCAGGGTCTCCAACATCACAGAACTGTTTCGAACAGTCGACATGAAGGTGAATGGGCGCAGAGTCGAACTGGAGGAAGGTATGGTTCGTATTTAAGATAATATTAAATATCTAATGGAATTAAAAACTGTTCTATAAATTCATCAGTCGCATATAACTAATATCTGACTCTTTTTAAAAATATGTTATGTTATTCTTTTTTCAGTTTTGCCAAATATAGGAACTTCGGATGGCCGGGTGTACGTATCTGCCGGTATGTTTTATTTGTTTGTTTTATGTCGTACCCAGAAAATATACAGCCATATGATGGCGTCTGTGAAAATCGAGTTTGGAAAAAAACAGTGCAGTGATTTATATCGTGAATGTCGATGTACGCAATGCTAGGATACGATGAGATGGATCAGCTAAGTCAGCGAGTCATATCAGCCGACAAGCATGGGTTGGAGACGGATTCTATAAACCGGATCTCCTCGGGTCCGTAGTAGTCGGGAATCTATTAAACAACAGTCGATCAGGAATCAGGCCAAAAAAACAAACTGCATCAAAGTTTCCATGCTTGTGTTTGTACGTATGTCTGGGGGTATACAGGAAAAGTTCAATCAGTGATTGATTCCGATTCACAGAAAACCTCGCAAATGTCCCCCACGTTCTACGAGTTATGTGTTGTTCCAGGTGCAGCCGAGTTTGCCTTTCCTGACGAATGTTCTCCACGTCTCATGACGGTGGATATCCCCAGGGACCCGACCCACGATGTCAACGTGATGACATGGCCTACGTGTACACGTGTTAAACGCTGTGGAGGTTGTTGTGCAAACAACATGCTGCATTGTGTGCCCAGTGTTATCAGGCCAAAACGAATCACGGTCAGTGTGTACCGGTTTGAGAACGCGTATGTCCCACCCTTCCATCAATCCATGAGTCTACCCATCCATCCGTCCTGATACCTGTCCATCCATCCAGTTCAACAGTTACATGTTCTCATTGCAGACACACAACGATGATACAAAACTTCTGTTTCATGCAGCTGCGCATGTTACGTGGAACCTTTAAGACTAGTCAAACCCCAAATGCGACATTAGTTAGTGAATTTAGTTTTACGCCGCTTTTAGCAATGTTCCAACACTATCACGGCGGACGACACCAGAGATGGGCTTCACGCATAGAGCCCATGTTTGGAATTGAAGCCTTAGGCGTGACGAGCGCTTTAACCTCCAGTACTACCCCACCACATCAATAGAATTGAGTGTAACGTTGACCAGTCATCCTCCTGTTTCGGATGCTCGGTGATTTCCAAATTAAAACGCAAAGATTAAGTCAGAGACTAAATCAAAAAAGGCAATAAATGTTTAGCGTCAAGGGTATGTCATTTGTATTGACACATACTTCTTAGAAAATAACAAGACCAAGCATTACAATGTTTGATTATGAGTCAAAAGGGGTACATCAAGAAACAATTTTTACGCGATTGACCCTGTGATCCACGCGATGGGACCTCTCAGGAACTGGGAAAGCGCACTTTTCAAATAACAAGGCTTCTAGACTAGGTTCCTGTCACCCTCTTGATAACACATGGGCATCCTAACACGAAACATGAGACCCCAACACCACCATACATTTTACTAACGCTTCACGTGATGGTTCCAGGTGCTGAAGACTCTGCTGTTCGACTCCAACCAGCCCGATCTTCTCATGGAATGGGACGGCACACAAGAAGTTACAATTGATGAACATCTGGAATGTGACGTAACATGCCGGTTGACCGCCGACGACTGTAACAAGAGACAGGTACTGCACTCTTCCCTTGTACTGCAATAGACTTTCACAGTGAGTTTAGTAATATCATAGCTAACCACACTGTACACATGTGAGGAATCGAACCCGGGACTTCTGCGCGATAAGCGAACACCTTAACAACTAGTCTACCCCATCGCCCTCATACACAGAAGCAAAAAGTTTTTACAGTGGAAGCTTTCTAAACCGGCACACACTGGAACTGGATAAATAATCCGTCTTAGACAATTTGCCGGATTATAGAGCTGATGATAAATGTTTTACTATAAACTGATTAAACAATCTATCCGCTGTCTGTGCGTGTTAAACATAAGATAATTCAGAATAAGCCTTGCGCAACAAGCATCTCATGTCTGCTTATAGAATCTGGTGGGTATTTAGACTTTCTAACTTTGTACTACTTTGTAACATCCTGACTTACACAAATTCTTTTTTTGACCAATTCTAGTACATTTAGAAAGATGATCTGTGTGTGTGTGTGTGCGTGTGCGTGTGTGCGTGCGTGTGTACATACGTATGTATATTACGCTACCAAATTACATTCTTTGAAAATGTAGTAACTAAACACTTGTTGTTCACTGTATTAAATATTGAAATAAACTGCGATTCTACTTTCGTAACAAAATCTTTAGAACGTTTACAATATGCATTAGGTTGTTATTTATCACCTAATCTGTAGGTGTTTCAACCTAAATACAACGAAGTATTAACCATTGTACTTGTAAACGAACTCAAAATGATTCACATATTCATGCAGTTCAGTTAAAGTATATTTTTATGGCAGCGGTTCGACTCTTTCGAATGCTCATGCACCTGTAGACGCCATCGTAGCTGCTACCCCTACCAACGATGGGACATAGAGACGTGTGAGTGTGTGTGCATTGAACCGGAAAGGGAGTGTGAGGCGGGCCTAACCTACAGCCCACAAACATGCAGGTGAGGATTTACTGTATTCATCTCATACATGCAACAAAGAGTTAACCTGTAGACGACGTATGCGTGCAAGAGGGTTCAGCCTGTAGACAACGTATACATGCAACATGAAGTTAACCTAAAGACTAAGTATACATGGCGTTAACCCGTAGAGGACCTATACATGCAACATGAGGTTAACCTGTTGATTGTGTATACATGCAGCATGGGATTAACCTGTAGACTGCGTGTACATGTAACATGCGGTTCACCTGAAGACTACGTATACATGGCGTTAACCTGTAGACGACCTTTACACGCAACATGGGGTTAACCTGTAGACTACGTATACATGCAACATGAGGTTAACCTGTAGCTACATATATGTGGAACAGAGGGTTAATCTGTAGACTGTGTATACATGCAACCTGAGGATAACCTGTAGACCGCGTGTACAAACAACAGAGGGTTATTCTGTAGACTACGTGTACATGAAACAGGGGTTAATCTATAGACATCGTACACATATATGCATCTTAAAGATAGGTTTGATGTGCCTACGAATGCTTGTGATGTATTGAGCGGCGATGAATCGCTATAAGGTAGGCCTGGGCGGTGAGGAATGACTAGCGGTGGTGTGGGATGTTAAGGAATTGATGGCGGCAGGAATTATCAGGAATGACCAGTGGAAGGTGTGGATGTTGCTGCTGTGCAATAGCGTATTAAAAATCTTTATCATTGCAGCTGCATCATTAACAGATTCCAGCAATACTCTAACCTTGAAACGGATGATGACAGTTCGGAAAATGAAAACCCCGTTAACATGACTCTGTTGGCGAACGCCACATCATCAGCACCAACGACAACAACAACAACAACAACGACAACAACAACTACTACTACGATGGCTCCGACGACGGTCGATCCTTGTGCTACTCAGTATTGTCCGCCAGGATTCCTACGTAACTCCAACGGGAACGGCGGATGTGTCTGCACACCAAACTTTAATTTCGGCAGAAAATAATCTCCGACCTAGATGGTGACACACCTGTTTTTTCTTACTTTCAATAGAGGGGAAAACGAAGGGTATTGTACCATCAAATGGATTAACCAAACGGCCCTAAAATCTATTGACAACCATTGACAATATGTCGCTATGACGTATTTTTGCGTGGGGTGTTTTGTAGTTCCATTGTCGTATGTTGTTAAGCGTTCCAGAGACGAATTAAGCCACAATGATAACTCAAAAAAGCTCTGCCTGTCAAAAAGAGGCACCAATAATACATGTCTGATACTTGCGAGCCTTAATATTAGAACGCCCAAACTGAATTATACCTCTTTGCAATGACAGGCTCCACGCTCGAAATATCAAAATATAAGATTTCACGTTCCTTCAGAAATCAATGGATGTCATAAGCAGACAGGGCCAACCAACTCTGGCTGTTCTAAACTAAGGGAAAAATATCGAGAAGTAAATACCGAAGGTCACAATGTAACCCGTGATTCTGTACCAACACACATACAAAAACGTATTATGTAAACGGAACACGAACATTTTAGTATCATGTTTTATTCAAAATTCAAAGGCAGCTGGAAATCTTCATATTTTTTCTGAGTACAATGTGTATTAGAGCCTGATTGTATCAGGCGTTCTTGGTTATCAAGAGCGGATTTCAGAGGTTATTTAAGACCATGAAACGTCATATGGTGCTGACAAATTGGTGACAAGTTTTCCTGAAACGCACATATTATTTCGTTTATGTAACCTTGTTTACGTTTGACAAGACTGTTGTGGCATTGTTACTATACATTAAATTATCGTGTATTTTATATTCGAGTTATTTTCTTGTGTGTATGTAATGGTGTTTTGTGCATGGATAAATATGCAATACCATTAAAACATGAATCAACCTCCTGTTTGTGTTCATCTCACGTAAAGGTAGTTTCGTGGAAGCTTCTATGTACACAAAATGTTGGTAGAACGTTCAGCAGCGGGCGAACATTTTGCCCATGTGCATCAATGTTAATGCGGATGGTTCTCGGTGTCAAGGAACTTTACTGTGGTAGAAGTGATGTGTCGATGAGCATTATTGTGGTGGGTATGCGGTGTCCTAGAGTATTATTGTCCTAGGTGCGGGGTTTCGAAAAGCATAGTTGTGATAGGTTTCGGTGTCGAAAACCATAATCATGGTAGATGTGGGATCTTGAAAGGCATTATTGTGGTAGGTGTGGGATCTTGAAGGGCATTATTGTGGTGGATGTGGGATCTTGAAGGGCATTATTGTGGTGGATGTGGGATCTTGAAGGGCATTATTGTGGTAGGTGTGGGATCTTGTAGCGCATTATTGTGGTGGATGTGGGATCTTGAAGGGTATAATTGTGGTAGGTGTGGGATCTTGTAGCGCATTATTGTGGTGGACGTGGGATCTTGAAGGGTATTATTGTAGTGGGTGTGGGATCTTGAAGGCATTATTATAGTGGACGTGGGATCTTGAAGAGCATTATTGTGATAGATGTGGGATCTTGAAGAGCATTATTGTGATAGATGTGGGATCTTGAAGAGCATTATTGTGGTGGGTGTGTGGGATCTTGAAGGGCATTATTGTGGTGGGTGTGGGATCTTGAAGAGCATTATTGTGGTAGAGGTGAGATGTCGAAGACAATGTTTGTGGTAGGCTATCGGTAGGTGTTGGGTATCAGGTAGGGCTTTAGCAGTAGATGCGGGTGCCGAGCAAAACCAACAGGTTGGTATGGTATATCGCGGGAGGGCCTGTGGTAGAAGGTTCACGAGTGGGTCCTGTGGTGATTGTTTGTGGCGGCGAATCTCGACTACTGCTGGTAGATACCTACTGGTGAGGTAACTGAGGTTGTTGGTGATAGGATAGTATGGATCTTATGAGCAAGAACAGCTCCAATACCCTTTATGACATTATTGAAAGAACAAGCGGAATCAGATTCGATGTCACGAGCCACCAGTCAACGAAATTAACACAAAGTACTTTTATCTGACAACTTCACAAGTTCTATACGCAGTATCTTTTATGAACACTTCTTTCAATACATGGCCGCAACATGGGAGAGAACTCTTACTTCCTTGATAACCTGAGGGACGTCTCCAAACACCATCAACTTTAAATGCATAATGCTACATTCATGAACGTTAGTAGTAACCCACGGTGATATAGAAATATGTACGACACGTAAACACTGCTATATCCAAAGACCTGGAAAATTAATAACGCATTCCTGGGATTATACATCAATGTGTTTAAAGGCATATATTGCTTTACACATACGGCTCCAGGTGACAACACTAAAAACTAATAAAATATACATACTTCCTGGATGATTCATTTAGCTTCTATGGCCCTTATTCTCGAAAGGTCCGCAGCCCTAAGAATTCTTGACTTCGATCATAGCCAGTGTGTTAGGAACAGGCTTGAGAAGTTCGATGGTTCTGAAGGTCTCCAGAATAGCCAGTCAGTTTAATAACTTCTACTGCTTTGAGTTTAGTTTGGACACAGGTGTGATTCCCAACAGAAGAGGAAGACACTGCCTCAAATTTCTATAAAATTTATTTGTGGTATAAAATGGACTACAGGAACATGGATCATCATACATGAAGTTTTCAAGTGCCATAAGATCACATATACTTACACAATGATTCTTTTACAGCCATAACATAGGAAACAGTAACAATAACAATGCATTAACCCAAGGATTAAGTTACAAAAGTGAGATGATGGCAAGGAATGCTTGGTTTTCAAACTAAATTTCAAACACCATTTATCTGCTGTCCCGTCATGGGCTCCACTAATGAATGAGAACACTTGTTTGTACATGATAAAACATGTTCTTGATAAATAATCAATGGTAATAAATAAAATCAACACTTTCATACACCTTCATTACATGAAAAATAATTATTGCACCTTATGCATGTTAAGCCTTAAACAACGCTATAAGCTTTCATGAAAACTGAGATATACACAATCTATTTCATTTATCACTAAAATGTACAATACCGTATTAAAATATATTTTTTCATTAATGATTAGATAAAAAACTATACAACATGGCTACCACTCTAACTTGGGATGGGGGTGTGAAGACAAATATATTAAGTTTTCTGACTAGGTTTTTCATAACTAATCACAATAAATACTGTCCCCCAAAATTCATCATGTAAATTGTAATTAGTAAATCTGAAGGGGATCTTATATTAAATGTACCTCAGTAGAACAACGAAAAGCAATGACAGTTGGAAACACAAACTATGTCCAAAATGCCTATCCCACAGGGACTCCTTAGCTGCATTTTTCCAGAATAAGTAGTTCATATGATACTTCCTGAAAGTGTTGGTGAACATGGCGATATGCAGTTCTTGATATAAAAATGCTGCATTAGTGTTAAATTAACCAAGTTCATTAAACCAGTAGTTTGATAAAAATCACAGAGAATCCTTGAACACTTTGTTAATCTGAAGATAATGATTGGGACATTTTCCATTTCATTACAAACTGGTTAAAACTTACTGGACAGTGACCTTTAATAACTTTTAACAAGTGGCCAACTATGACGTGTTACAAGGATAGTTTTCTCATGACTAAGGTAAAACAAAAAAGCATAAAAAAAGATCTAAAAATATTACTCAAAATAGGATTGTAATGTTTTCTGTGTTCAGTACCTGGGTACAATTTTATGAAGTGTTTTTATCTCAGTTGTAAGTGAACACCTTGAGGGTGGGTATTTCAATCTTATCACAGACAAGTAAATGAAATGATTCAATATACAATGAATGATGATGTGAATGATGAGATTCATCATGGTATAATAACAACTTGATTCATTTTGAGGTGAGCACTTTCTAATGGATCTCACTGACTAATGAAAATAACTTTGATTAAAATTTGATTGGATCAGTTATGCCCCAACTCTCCACTGAAACAATGACGAACAGGCTAATTGTCCAAGTTGACTCATTTCTTTACTCTGGATTTGATGATGTAATCTGAAACATTGAAAGGTCAGATTCGTGAAATAAAACTAATTTCATACTCTTGTAGCTAACACTTTAAGCAAGACACTGATCAAAACTAACAATGACATTCTCCTTACGAATGGATCATGGAAATTGAAAACTTAGAGAACAGCACATTACACATGTGAATGTTAAATGTTTGTGAATAAATACCAAAAAATCACAGCATAGATACCGGGATCACCTTGACTAAAAAATAAATGTGAGACAGGTGTACTGAAATTATTCTGTGAGAACTGTAAACTGTCCTTGACATGTTCCAGTTAGGCTCAAATTTAAAATACATGTATCAATATTCTTGTTTTACAACCATTGTTTCTTAACAATGATTCCTAGTGAGGCAATGTTTGGATTCAAGATGGGTTCACGCAGTTAGGCTGGGGAGACTTCTTGCCTCCATTCAGTAGGTAACAAAAACATGAAATTCTAGTACAAACTGTCGGAATACTATTTAGACTGGACAGCTGTCTTATGTACTGACGGGTGACAGCAAGTGTTCACATATCCTTAAAAATCCCATAGAACTAATATATTGAAGTCCTTTTGCAATATTTTCATTGTTTTTTTAATTGTTTCAAGTCTTATGCTCTCAGTGATTATGAACATTGAGTTGAGGATATTTTGGACTGTAAGAAATAGTTCAGTTGCATCTAAATTTGTTTCCATAGTTGCTCATAAACTGCACTTTCTGGATATTTTTTCATGAGACAGTATGCATGGACTGATAACTTTGACAATGGGCAATTTTCAAGATTATTAACTATTACCTGAATTTTGAATGGGCCACTGCCCTTGTATCAACAGTAAACTTTCAAATTTTAATGGGCCATTTTTCATACTAACATGCAAAATGGCACCATGGCCCCTGCTTTTCCCAAACCCTGAGTATGCCATCTATTTGTGATGTAAGTAAAATGTAATTTGTTCTCTTCAGGTTACAAAAACATTTTAGGTTCAGATTTATCAACCATATTTTAGTGAGCATAATTTGACATAAACTGATATAACTGAATATATACTCACCCTCGTGGGGGACTATTCTAAACTACTTTTTTCATTCTGAGATTACTGGTGAGTGGACAAGTGTGTTTGCAAGCAACATGCAAGAACTGACAAAGTATTTCTTCTCTATAAAAATCATTTCTCAAAGAATAGTTATGCTTGTTACCTGTCTAGTAGGAGCTGATTTCAGTTATGGATGGAAGTTCACTTTCCCCTTCCGAGCTTGGTCGTGATCGGATTTTCAGGAATGGGAAGAAAACAGATGGACGGCGTGATTGACTAACTTGGAGTCCATTTTCCTTTAAACTTTGGCCAAGGAGATCTTTGCATTCGAATAACTCAGAATCTTGGATCTGTTACAACAAAGATTGAACATTATTTACTGAAAGATGTTCAGTCATATAATTAAAAATGAACAAAGTTTGACATGAAATAGTACTGGTTATTGGTTCTTGACAAAATATTTAAATCTAAACTTTCACCATGTTATAAACTTATATAAAACATAGCTACCACTAAAAACATGGTTATATAACTATCAAACAATGTCGAGACTTTGACACTGCCTTTGCCTTTAACGAAGTCAAGAAATAGAACTTCAACACTTGTACCATAAACCTTGAGCTTTTGGGTAGCAATGCATGAAGTTCAGAAAGTACATTCATACAGACAGATCCAGGATCCTATATGAAAGCAAAACCCTCATAGGTTTACTGTGAAAATATGACTGTACCTGCAGTGTGGGAAATTTACTCTGGCCTTGTGGTCTCTGGCTGGTCCAAATTCACAAGGACCACTAAATGAAAAGTTTGCAGTGGTCCTGGTAGCAAGTGAATTTTGTATTGATAGTTAGATAAATCTAGAAATGTTATTTTGGACCAGTGACATACTGACAGCACTACCAATTATTGTCCACTCAGGGGTTCAGTGGTCGAGTGGGAAATTTTGAAAGGTTTCTTTCCGTGCACCTGTTACATATTAGGATCTGTGTTTTTGTCTTGCTTATTGATATTTCTGTTTTTGGTATACTTGGAATATCAAAACACTATAAATGAACAAAATCATTTCCAGTCCCATTTCATTTAACACAAGTACACATGGCTATAAATCAATATTTCAACTTCTATTCCAATAGCAGTTTTAATGTCATTTGTATGTGTGTATGGAATAACTTACATCACATATTAACTGTAGATGTATCAAAATGAGTCTAGTCTCAGCAGCAATATTTCCTTGTTTCTCCAGTATGTGACAAAGTATACAAAATGCAAGTGTTGGTGCCTGCAAATAGAAATATTTTGGTTAATGCAAACTTAGAAATAAAGATTGTCCTATCCAAAGCTCAGTATATGTGAAACAGTGATAAAATAAAAAATGTGTTCTCTTCGTTTGGTCAGATACAGCATCAACTAATCACTTTGCCATGTACACACAATGTGCTTCAGTTCACATTTAACATGGTTTAACACCTATTTCAGCAGCATTTGTTGAAAATCACTCTTTATATGTGTTCTTGTACTCATTTTATTAAAAAAAAAGGTACGAACATTATCGATGTTTTATCAATCATAATCGTAACAAACATACCCTGAATACTGTACTTTCTTCTAGTTTGGTAAAGCTTTCAGCCATATGGATGAGACTGTCAAGACAAAGAGATGTATGATGAAACTGAGCAAACAGTTTTTCAAACAGTCTGATGAAAGTGAGGTAGTTGGTTTTTGGAATATCCCATTTGAGTTTCTGTAGAATGACAACCTCCATTCTGCAGAGATCTGATGATGTCCACTTGTTCCCATGTAAATATGCAAGTTCACTGCCACTTGGAATTTCCTGAAGCAGACAGGTTTTTTGTTAATTTAGCTTCATGACAACATCAAACAAATAATCATATAGTAAACTGAGAAAACTAAAACTTCATATTACAGTTTATTTACAGTTAGTCTTTTCTTCTGCTTACCATACCTACTTTGAGTGATATATTTATATGTCTTAGGTTCAGGTGAGTCTAGAATACAGTAGGCACATAAACAATCACATTTCTGAGTCATTTAGCTTGTTATCCATAACTCTCAGATTCTGAATGGAACAATCAACAAAATACACATTTGACTAAAATAGAAAGGGGGAGATCATTCCCTGAGGTTCATAACCAATTACAGATGAAGGAATGCATTTAATTTATACATTGGTGTGTATCATGACAATTGTAACACCTGAAAATGTAGAACGAGCCAGTGGCCCATAACAAGAATAAACTCATCCATTACCTCCTCTTCTAAATGCAATTTTGATGAAATGAAAAAACAAGCAGCGGCAACACATGATAGATACTTCTGTTGAACCTGTGGGGGAAAATATAATGCAACACTTCAAACACTGCTGTGGGAAAAATACAACTCTTGTGGAATGTCATAAAGGCACCTATACACAGATTAGTTAGATCATTTATTTAGTTAAACTGCTCTATAGACTTGGGAGCCTTGAACATTTCTTAAACTGTTCTAAGTGCTTGTAACCTTTCTTTCACAATGCACTCAAATTATAACAGTAAAAATGCACTAGCACTGTTTAGAGGTTAAGCCAGGAGACCTATCATGAACAAAGGATACTGACTAAAGCAGCTTCAGTCAAGTACAGAGTCTGTTTAATGGACATTCAAACAAAAACATAAATTTCAAAATTACTACAATACATTTTCAAAAGAAATACTCTCTTTACAATTACAGTTCTATACAAAAAAAGAAAACACATATCCCTTTAAAATAGTTCAGACTTACACGGACAAGAGACATAAAAGAGTCCAAGACATTGAGAGATGTTGCAAACACATCACTAGTCCCACCAAAGAACAAATGCAGGCATCGAATAATAGTGACAGCTCTTAGTCTCAGATCCATGCCATGACCACTTGGAGCCAGTCTTTTCTGTAAGTGCAAAATTCCAATCATCATGAATCTATCTTTAAAATCAGAACACTACACCTCTACACTTAATCCACTTACACAGTCACATAAGCATAGAACATTTATGATTTACTCCAGTATGGTTGACAATGTAACCCTCATAGTGTTATCAACAATTCATTCACTTATATCTGACTCTATAATGAGTGAGACAAATGAATATAAGACATTTCATTAGCTCTTTTCAACATATTGGGAGGACATTCTTCTAAATGTTGTTAATTTACTAAAATATCTAGAGACATTTAAGAAAAAACATATGTTATATAATAAATCATATAGTCTGATATAATAAATTACATGGTCTCTGGAAACATTTACTGATTTGAATCCATGTAATTTAAACAAACATAAAATGTCATGAAAGAACATTTTAAGTGATGAACGTAATCAGTCATCAGTGGTAAGATAGCTCTGTACCATCATGAATTGAATAAAATTTCATTAAAATTGCAACCATCCTAAAGCCTCACCCCACCTTCAAATCACAGTAATATTTACCAAGGTTGGGGGATCCACTGGGAGTGTTTTCATTGCTTCTTTAACTTCTCTGTATATCTCTGAGAGCTGAAAAATGCAATATAGATAAAACTACATAGTACTATATTATGAAATAAGACGTACGAAATTACAAAAACAAAGCAAGTACATCTAAAGGATATATCCTAATTTTACATATGCAGTATCCGATAGATTTATTGAAGCAAAGGCGATTGCTCTAAAATGTCTACCTGACAAAGGTATAAATCTACATCATCCAAAAAGTCCAACTGTCGTATACTATATGGAACTCTTAACTTCAGAACATACATTCATGATGATTTGACCTGAACAAATATACAAAACCAAAGCCGATCATTGTGAAATCTCAGAAAGTGATGCACTGAAAGAGGTAGGAAGAATAATGGATAACATATGTATTTCAAACCTTTTCTGACGACACCTGAGACTGAATATTTAGACGATTTAGTAATAAAGGACAATCGTCCAGAGATGGGCTGTTGTCGTCTGCAGGCGACTTCGCAGACGTAAACACTATCTCGTGTTTTGGTGTGATTTCTCTCTTGACGACCATTGTTCCTCTGTTTTCAAAGCAGCTAGTTCTGTTCTTCCCCCTGCATATGAAGACTTCATCCAAGAAGGAAGACTATCAAAGTGTTCTTTGCTTAGCTGCTAGGATACCCGCCTATACCACCATTGTCACTCAGCTGTGTTTGACAGCTCAAATCTTTCGAATCTTGGCGGCTGTCCAGCAATTCAGTTAAGTTTGTAAAGCCGTGTTTCATTGGTTCCTATAAATAGAAAGTACAGTAGCTGTAAAGCTTCCCCGTCAGTGACCACGTTGATTGGTTAAGCGGAGATACCTTCTAACACAACAATTGTGATTGGATGACCGATCAATCTGCATAAAGCCCAAACAACCTTTATATCAACAAAACACACACAATAACAAGCTTAAATATACCCAATTGGGCAATTAACTTACATGTGTGCAGTTTTCCTTTGAATCTGAATTTTTAAGCGTCACTCGTTGTCTTTGTGTGTCCGAAAGGCAATCACTGACAGTCCGTGAACGGGCACCTGCCAGTTTTGACAGCTCTGGGTCTCCTCACAGTATGACATCAACTTTTTGTAACACTACGCAAAAGGTATAGTTCTCTCTGTAAATGCATTTTCAGTGCGTATGTGTGCACAGGGTTACTTGTTGGAGGTATATAAAGGTATACATATATGCTACTTCTTTGAATGTAGTGTTTATTCGTAAAATCAAATGCTGCGTGACGCTTTGAACACCAGTGTAGGGATAAATAGTGCGGTTTGTGGATCTCCGGTCGAGATCTAAATTTAGATCACAAACGGAACGTTCAGGAAAGTGGAATATCTTTCTCTTCATTTTAGTTTCGAAATAACAGAACCATGGGGGTACAGAAACAATAAATGTAACGTAACCAACGTTTATGGACCAGGGAGCGTCCTTTCTTCCAAAACTGTCCCCGGGTCTTTGTCAGGTACGTAATATTTTGTATTTTCTTAGATGTAGAGCCAGTCGGCTGATTTTGACAGTTCAGCGCTTTGTGACCTACATAGCAATTCGTTGGCTCACATCACAAAATGTCAAATAACTCATTGGTTTACAGCCAGTTGAATACACCAGTGAACTTATATGATATATCGTACATGACTAGTGGATTTGGACTAATTTTGAATTCTGTATAACAAGGCATTTTTCAGTATTTGCATTCACAATTTCCTAAGGACTAGAATTTCGTAATGGCGACGATGGATTTTCCCAAGGTCAATATCAGATTGAGCACTCTTAATATTTCCAGTGTGTAATTTCACGATTGTGGACATTTGTCATCACCAATAGATATCCTTAAACGTTATTAAGCTATCTTTCATAGCATGTATGTAAACATTAGGAATGAAAGTGTCTGCTGTCATTTCCTGGGTGTGATGTATCCTGTCATGAGTGACGTCAAATTTAACAAGAAGTGATTTTGACAGGGATGTGGAGAAATTAGAAAGCCTGTATTGGTGCTTGATATCACTGATGTTACCAAACATTGCACAAAGTGGCAGCATTAAACGACAGAAGTGACTTTACAAGTATGTTTTGGGGTTTTTCCACTTACAATATTGGTTTCCTGGTGGTATTGTAAAATGTATCTTTAATTACCAGTTTAACATACATTCCATTTAGAAATATTTCTTCCTGTATCACCTCTTAAACTTCATTCCTGCCAAATCATATATCACCTGAATATATATACCTCATATGATAAGGATTAGTTTTAACATGTTTCTTTCATTGTATTTGAACAAGCTCAAAGGCATATTCAGCTTCTTAGAATGCCTCTCAAAGAAATACTTCCTCATTTTAATTTAAGGGGGATATGGGCAGAAGTCTTACTGAATAAGCCATCAATATTTGCTGAGCTCATGAACTCTTTCAGGTAATCATGTGACCGTGATAATCTCAGCTGCTTAGCGCATTTGACTGTGTGAGCTATTTAATATTTTCAGTGTGTTAGTGTTATTTGTTTTGTGTGAAGACACGACTGTGCCATGTTACACATTGATACATATACAATCATTCACAGGACCCCTTCCTTATATGTAATGGTAGAGTTGTGAAAGAAAAGCGTTGTCAATTCCAGCCATGTTCTGTTGACACAACATGTTTCATAGGTATAAAGCTATTTTTTTAGACCCAGTTCATACCAAAGACATTTTGGTTTATATGCTGATGTATTAAGTGATCTGCCCAGAGAATGTTTCACCTAATAGTGTGTATGGTTTCAGGTATCGTGGTGCATCGTGGGGGGAGGAGATGCTGCTTCACAGTGGTTTGGATGCTAGGCACCTTGTGCAGATGCTGGGGGAGGCCTTGAACAAGGAGCAGGAACAGTGGAAACCAGTCTCATACAAAGCAACTTCAGAGGTACACAACGCTTACATAATGCTCAGTTTATCCTGCCTTCATTATCAAAATAACAAAGGCCAATTTATGTAGGTCTTGGTGTTTCTTTCAATACTCATTTGGAGGTACTTGTTCATGTTTGGCTGACAATAAGATGATGTTCTGGCCAAAATCTAGATCAATTAATTCTTGTAACTGTTAATCAGTAGTGATAAAACTCTTGATGGCTAGTAGTAAGTGACTTTCTCCATTTACGTTCAGCATTTGCCTTTTGGATTAAAAACGTTTGCATCTTAATCTACTGTAATTTGTAGTGTGAAAATTGTGCATCTCGTGATGTATGTTTGTTATGACTAAAAGCTTTGGATAAGTGAATTTGAAATGGCAGATCCTTCTCTGAAAATCAGGATTTAGATGTAGTCATTTCTTAATGTAAATAGGAAGGTATAATGTATGAAACATGGCCGCTAGTAATTAATATCAACATTTGAAGGGATAGAAAATAAAGAATAAAGTCTTTGTCTGATTTAAAGACAGTTGCATGAAGATGTTTTCGTAGCTGTTCTTATTTCAAGTCAGTGTTAGATAACACACGGTTACAAGTCTTATCCGAACTTGACATTAATTCCTGCCTGTGAACGTGTCACATTGCTGGATTTGTCCCGTTTCTGGTTTGCTTTTTGAAGATAATGGAGCACTGTTGTTATTGTTTTCTTATTTAAACAATGAATGTTGAACTGGGCAAAGATTCATATGAAGATGCAACTATTGGTACATTATTATTAAGTAGCTAAGAAACACAAATTTGACAACTGACAATTAAAATTAGCACTCAAGCAGTGTAAGTATGCACTGTTCTAGGCTTCGTTGACAGTTGCTCGTTCATTAACACTCACTTGATTTACCTAAGGGGTCACCACCAGGTCGTGTTGCATGGCCTGCCAGCTAGTAATTGGTTGTTATGCTGTTCTCAAGAGTTGGAGTGATATTGTTAACTGAGGTTTTTGTGGGGTCATTATCAGGTGGTATATCTTTCCTTGTATTGTCCACATTTAAGTAGCAGTGAGGGGGTGGGAAGCTTGGTACAATGGTTTAGATTGAGTCATGTTTGGACAGTGACAACTAACAATGTGGCTTTGTAGAAGTGATTTGTATTTCACTGAACAGTTCAAGCAAAATATGGAGAATTTTCAGATTGCCTGTCAAGTATTACTTATGAAACTTTGATAAAACATGGGTGTTCCATTACATTTCCATTGTTTTCATGGAGATTTTGTTTACAACTCAAACTATGTTGGGGACCACAGGACTTTTTCATGTTGCTATTGCTAATAGCTCTTGTCAGTAATTTTTTTTTTTGAGTGGCATAGATTAGCTTGTCAAGCACAATGTAAGTGATCAAGTAACTGCATTATATGTTAGTAAACTTCAGTGGCTAGGATCACCCAAAAGTGTTGGGGATTGGTTGATTATTTTGGAATTTTACTTTAAAGCATGTCCTGGTACAAGTAAAAAAATTAATGTTTCTTTTGTAATTCCCTAGTTAAATAGGTTACGTTGTCAAGTCATCAGATACTATTGTATATTTTTTCTCCAGTACTTAACCATATTACAATGGCCACTTCTTGACCTTGACATCAGCTGCAGATAGCTAGATTGTGTCAGTCCAAGAATACTTGTTTCAACATGCTTGTTAGACCAGTAGTATGGTTTCTGAGTGTTCTGTGGAAAGTCCTGGTAGTCACTGCCTTTAGACATGATATAAGGGACCGATTAGGATACAATATAAGTTCTCTTCCCAAGGCATGTATGTTCACAAGCCTTCCTCCCCAGTCATTTCAAGTCTACCTTTGTGTGCTCAAATAAGGCTATAGCATGTAGTGGTGGTGCAGTCATATTGTCTGTCTTGTGTGCAGCCACCATTTGTTCTGTTTACACTGAAATATTCCCAAAGTTTGACTGATAAATTATTTTCAAAGTGGTTCAGTTCGCAATCCAGTGACCCAAGTGTTTGTATGTCAAAATGGACACTCAGTTGAACAGAATGTCTGTGACTGAGATGTACCATTTGAAATGATTGCAGCCCAGTTATCACAAGGAAGTCATTTGTTTTCACATTCTGTGTAATGGTAGCCAGTCCAGGATAAGTAGTCTTGTCTAGATTAGTGTGTCTGGAAGATAAATATGAGCATGAAAAGACAATTGTACATTACAGGAGCTGAGTGGAGGGCATAGAGATGAAAAGGCATCATGGTTGGTGTTCCTCAACTCTAAGTTTCACTTCATGCCAGAAACTTTCAACTTGGCTGTATCCATTCTGGACCGATTCCTTCAACTTGTTAAGGTAAGTTGCAGATTAGCAAAACATTGATAACATCAAGCAGAATTCAGAGGTTTTCATATTAGTCCAACTACATGTCATGGAATATTTTGAATTCTTTAATTTTCCTTAAGAATTATATGAATAGTTTATCATGTTAAGTCCACAGAGGCAACTGAATCTTCCATGATAATTTTCTTGCAAATGACTACGAAACATTATTCAGTCAAGTGTATTTCCACCTCAGTTTGCTCTTCATTTCATTATATCAAGTCTATATTTGACAGTTTGCACATTCTAGTAACCTTGATTTTGTTGGAAGTGTTTGTTGTTAGGGGAGTTCAGAGTTAAAGTGTTGATGTTTGTTCATGGCCAGGTTCGCCCCAAGTATCTGCACTGTGTCTCAGTCAGCTGTTTCTATATAGCTGCCAAAACACTGGAAGAAGATGAGGTTAGTGTTGTATCAGCAACTAGCTCATTTATGCTTAGATCAATGTGCCTTGCTTCTTTATAACTGAAATGTGTCTTGCCTTCATACTAAACGATTTTAGGAGTATTTATAAAATGTTTTGTTGGAAAAGAATTTTGATATTCTTCATAATGAAGTATTGAAGTTATTAAAAACATATAGTATGTGTACTATTTGTAACTGCTTCCTATTCAATGAATGAACACTAGTCTGTGAAAACAGTATGAAGCCAGCTAGTGGCTGCCAGGTTCTGTGGAACTGATAAGTGATGTGGTGTTACAGATGATCCCCAGCACCCTGGATCTTGTGAGGCAAAGTGAGTGTGGCTGCTCCGTTTCGGAGGTTCTCCGTATGGAAGCAATAATTCTCAACAAGCTTGGCTGGAACCCAAAGCATGTCACAGCCATCAACTTTCTTCACATTGTAAGTTTCAATTTCGATTTTACTCACATGAAACCCCAGTAGATACTGTGAACAGTATTAAGATATCTGGTGGTTCTTAAACTTGTTAAGGATGGATTATCTCAAGGGCTGAAACTACTAACAGTCAGCTTGTAAACGTCACTGCATTAGTCCTTACTGAAGCACCTCACTGAGTCATCTTTTCATGATATTACATTCCAACACTGGAAACCAATACTAAGAGCACCTGTCACTGAAAAAATGATTGTGATTTTATAACTCTACAATTATTGTATATGTATTAATCTGAAAAGACATCAACTTTACATTGATTTATCAATTATTCAAGGATTGCACATTGCAGAAGTTCTGATGTAACCACCTCTCATTTGTTGCTCTCACTCAGTTATAGAGCGTCAGTGTCGAGCAGAGAAACCTTCTGATCTCTAATGGTGGTGTTACGTAGTACACTGGCACTGGATTGCCAGTCATTATGTACTTTTGTCATATAGATAGAATGTTGTAGCAGGTTCTGTATGTTATGTTTGTGATATTAGCATGTCTGTATCATGTACTGTTTGTATCTTTGACAGATCCATGCTGTGCTGATGAGACATCACCCCCACCTGTTGGACAGTCTGATACAGATGACCCCCTCAAGTCACATGACCATTCTTACACGCAAACTGTTTGCGTGTCTATGCTGTCACCATCTGCTTACCTTCCGACCTGTGAGCCTCGTTTTGGCTCTGATCAGTTTGGAAATTGAGCAGATAACAGCAGCATGGCTGCCTAGCATCATTTTGCTGCAGAAGATGACCAAGGTGAAAAAGTTGTCCTTTGTGCTCTTACATTTATTGGACGTAAGTGTTTGGTGGGGAGCATAACTTATCTGGGTATAATTATTTTTTTCCCCAACCTTGTTTGAAGCTGATGGATCAGTGATCACATGTAATAAGAATACCAAAGCAATTTTGCAACAATTTCACTATTTGGCTTTGTCTTTTTTCAGGTTGATAGTCAAGATCTCATTCGTTGTCGAGAGGTTGTAGCCCAATTCCTCGAGCATCGCCGCCAGAGAGTCACTTCGTACAAGTTCAAGCCTGTGCCTGTGAGGAATAAGTCGAAGAAGCGCAAAGTGGCTCCCAGCAGCAGTGATGAGGAAGAGGAGTTCTATGATGGATTCAAACGTCTTTACAACGAAGAATCCTGCTCTTTTGATAAACCGATGAGGGGCTCATGTGGATCAGAGATGCACCAGGATACTGACGGAGAACTGTATCCTCAAGTACAGACTATCTGTGCAAATTAGCAATCATAGATACCTGTGCAAATAGACACACAGTCTATCTGTACAGGGTTGTTTATGGTGTTTGTGTGGAAGCTGAAGCATTCTTCACAAACTTCTTAGCAAATGTTTTGGCAAGAAGATGACGTGAGCTGTCATGTACCAGATGAGCAAGTCGTGAGTGTTCATAGTTAATCTTCCTCTGCTGAACATCTCTGCAGTTTGCACATTTAGTGTTGTCTTTGTTGTTGTCGAGGCAGAAAGTATTCCTTATTGTGTAACTTTAATGGTCTTGTTCTAAGCACAGTTTATTGACTATTTTATTACTGCAAGTAGTCTTGTATGGTGGTTTAATACGTTTTACAGGTTTTATGATTATCTTACCTCCATCTTGAAAACTTTAATTTTACTATATGAGGAGATTGGGCATAATCTCAAACCAATGTGAGAACAGTTTTTATTTTGAGATTCTTGAAAATGGAAGTTGGTTGTTTTACAATAGGTTAAGCCACCATATAAAAAGCATAAATGTTTTAATTTTCATATATGCTAAGTCTGAACCTGGCCGTTGACATAATCACTAAGTATCAGTAAGCAACAGTGCAAGGTCAGTAAAAATGAAACAAATTCTTTAAAAAAAAGAAAAAAAAGTACAAAGAAAGAAACACACGAAAAAAGTCAATTGTCTTTCATTGTGTCATTGTGTATCTCATACTATATTAGTCCTGTTGTCTTAAGTTGAAACTCTACTCGCTGTAGGATAACAGACATTCTTTGCTTTTGAAACAAACATCTATATGGGAAGCCATGTTGCATCAAAAGGCAGCAGAGAGTTTCGTGTCAACACCTGAGATCCATGGTGTTGTGGACCAGTCTAAGTATTCAGTTGTATAGGCTGTACATATTATGCTTGATGGACACCAGAAATGCTTGTTTTCATAGGGAAAAGACATTAAGTGTTTGGCCATATAGTGTTGTATATAGTCTTGTAATTGGTTTGGCCATTTTACTTTAGAGAAAATAGTACTTGTTATTAACAGAACTATTTATTGTCACGCAGACACCTGAAGCAAATTTCCTGGCTGTCAGATTATCAGCAACAGCCGGATAATCTAACAAGAAAACTGTACATAGTAACCATCAGAATAATATATTGATATGTATGATACTCAAAGTCACTTGTGACATGATCAGTGTTAAATCCATCCATGACTTAAAAAAGTCCAATAAAACAAGCATTTCTGTTGTCAGACTAATCTTATAGTAATATATTGTGAAAAGCTGTAAGTATAGAAGCCATTTTGATACTTCATGAACAGTTAATGACTGAGCCTGAGTCAAACAAAATGTATATGATGGTGTCATTGTAATATATCATGAGAGTGTGCACGACTAACAGAGCTCAACTCCAGTCCTGCTCACGATGAAGGTCAGGACTTGGGTTGTGAATCATTTGTGACTGGTCAGAAAAGTTCTCCTGGAGAGACTGCAAACCCATGTGGCTCACATGAGCCTTTCAATACCATCGATTTATTCCCCATAAAACTCTGGCAAGCAGATTTTCGAAGTTCCTTATTTCTGAAATTTCCCTATGTACATCATGTAAAATACCTTCATTGCACTTCCACATTGTAAATTTCATCACAGTTCATTTCATTATGTAAAAAATATCAGTTCAGCCTTTTTGATATTCTTCATAAATCAGTTTGCGACATGGTACCTGTTAAGTAATAGATCCAACTGGATACAATCAAACTAGGGTACTGCAAGTTGAGCTGGCTGCAGCGAGTTGAGCTCTAGTTGGTTATTCAAGAACGAGTCCCAACTCCCGGAACATCTTCAAGAACAAACTGTATTGTCATTTCTATGGTGCTCTTGTGATGAACAGTGAAACCTGCTTCGAAGTAAAGCTAACAGAAGTAAGTCTGCGTGGACACACCTGGTGTATAGGACACAGTGATGCAGTGAGTGAACCTTGAATGCTTGTGGTCAGTCATCTTCACATTCATGTCTCGTTCACCAAAGAGCTAGTTCTTTTGTTTTATTTTATATCTATGTTAAATTCTTTACGCAGGGATTGTTTGATGTGATGCTTTGGACTGAAGTTTGGACTGAATTTCTAAACTAAGACATTGCCACTGATATCTTCAAATGCTGTTTATTAATCTTGAAAAAAATTCCTTTTTTTCTTTAGATTTTAGTCTGAAGACTTGTTGTCATCTGGAATTGTTTTTCATTTGTTTTTCTGTTTTGTTGATTTATCATATCAACAGGTATATCTGAGTTTATTCCATGTGTACCCAGTATGGGGAAGGGGGTGTACCTGCATATTTCTACACACTGATTTTATTTGTTATGTTCACTTTGTCTGTTCTCTGAAGTTAGGCAGGTTTCACTGTAAATGAGATTTCCACATCTAACCAGGTTCCCTTGGTTACCACTGACTTGTCCTGAATGACCATCACTTGGCAGTCAGTGATGTTTATATGGGGTTATGTATGCAGAAGGTGAGTCTCGAGCTATTGTAAGCATTTGATTTCAATCTATGGGATGTATCAGAATGGAAGGATGAGCTTGTGCCCCGCTCCCCACCAGGTAAGGGGAGGTGCAGTGGTGGCTGTATGGTGTCCGATGTCAAGCATGAGTGATCTGCTGTACCAACAGCATGGCGAGATTAAATGACATCAAAACTTGAACATTTGTCGTTTTTCTTCTGCATAATTGCAGCAGGTAGATTCAGATTGGATATTGGAAGCAGTTGATTTGAATTTACCTTGACAGAGGTACTAAGTTACCTTGGACGATCTGAGATAATCCGGTCTTGATGACGTCATAATATTTCAGTGACGGAAATCAACACTTGTCAGTTAGTAGATTGTCTTGTATTGGCTCCATTGCTTTCCAGGTCTCCGTCAGTTGAGTAAAGTATTGCAGAAGGTTGTATCTTACAAACAAGCAGTATCCTTGCAATATTTACCGGAAAAGAAAACGTGTCATAAACAAAACAACTGGCTTTGTTGGCAACTTTGAACACAGGATATATTAAATGTTTTAAGGGATGAGAGGTTGCAAGGATATTCACTCCCTTAAAGTTCATTCCTACTATAACACACAAAAATAAAATTCACAAACCTTTCTGTTCAGCATGCATTATTAACACACAACTCAGTACTAAATGGTCAACGGAACGTTTCATCAATAAGAATATATTGCAGGCTCGTGATGGTATTAACGCGGTTTGAGTACAATGTGTGAAGCATTTCTGGTGTACCCCAGTCATGATATTACTGGACTATAGCTGAAGAAAGTGTCAAACCGAACTCCCTCATAACAGTTGTATGCACACATGGGTAGCGCCTACTGTTTCAGAGCTGTGCCAGCTGTCACTGGTATTACGCAGCTCCAAATGGGATTCTGATAATGACATCTGTTGATCGGATTACTCATCTCCATTTGATCATTACAATAAATAAGAACGAAAATACATAGCAAAATTATAGCATCCGATTTCTGTGTAACGAGATCTTCACTACTGTGCACGCTTAACAATGATTACGTGACTTTTTAATGGCATTTTAGAAATTGGGAAGTACAAAACTGAAAAAAAAAACTATGGATGACAGCTTGATTTATTTTCACTGGTGCGACGATTCGATACCGATTCTTTTACTGGTGTAGTGATTACGTCATCTGGAATTACCTATGTTTTATCAGTATGTATATGCATAACTAATTGCTGACGTACATTTTGCAGAACAGAATTCGCAGCAAACCTTGCCTCGGGCGTGGCAACCTGTGTTTTGTTAGCACGGTTGGACACTGACCGACTTCGTTGTTCTGTCTCCTGTTTGCTCTACCTCGGGGATATATAGGTCACGCACAAATCTTGGCCAACGTTGATTACACAATTCCGATATGCACATACGCAGCTGACTATAGTCGTGCCTAGAAAATCAAACATTTGAATTATTATAAAATGAAGCGTAATTCTATGGAGCAGTAGTCTGTTGGGTAACAGCAAGCTCTCTCTAAATGGATTAATCGAAATAATGAGGCTGTATACACATCGAGACAATGTTTGTCCCCATACCTGTGCGTACCGTCGTGAAAGACTTGACACGATTCAAAAAGTACCGACCAGCTATATATGTATATATTTAGGCGAGTAAGACAGGGTTTCGATAATTTCATTTTTAGCAGTTTTGAAAATGGACACCAGTGCAAGACAATTCAGTAATTTCAAGTTAATGTCCTCTTTACACAAGAATCCACCATGTCATAAAAATGCCCTTTTCTTATACAAAGACGTCATGTATTCATACAGAACGGCAGCTGTCGGATACACTATCTGTTATACATTGCATGTAAGCGCATCTATCACGTGAGTTTGTCATGCTCGATAAATAGGACGTCATAGATAAGGTCACTAAACTAGGCTCATGCATTGTCATTTACATTTCGGGCATTTTGCTGACATTCAGCTGTATCTGAGGCCCAGCACATATACACGCAGACACGGGACATTTTGCTGACATTCAGCTGTATCTGAGGCCCAGCACATATACACGCAGACACGGGACATTTTGCTGACATTCAGCTGTATCTGAGGCCCAGCACATATACACGCAGACATTGGACATTTTGCTGACATTCAGCTGTATCTGAGGCCCAGCACATATACACGCAGATACGGAACATTTTGCTGACATTCAGCTGTATCTGAGGCCCAGCACATATACACGCAGACACGGGACATTTTGCTGACATTCAGCTGTATCTGAGGCCCAGCACATATACACGCAGACACGGGACATTTTGCTGACATTCAGCTGTATCTGAGGCTCAGCACATATACACGCAGACACGGGACATTTTGCTGACATTCAGGTGTATCTGAGGCTCAGCACATATACACGCAGACATTGGACATTTTGCTGACATTCAGCTGTATCTGAGGCCCAGCACATATACACGCAGACACGGAACATTTTGCTGACATTCAGGTGTATCTGAGGCCCAGCACATATACACGCAGACACGGGACATTTTGCTGACATTCAGCTGTATCTGAGGCCCAGTACATATACACGCAGACACGGGACATTTTGCTGACATTCAGCTGTATCTGAGGCCCAGTACATATACACGCAGACACGGGACATTTTGCTGACATTCAGCTGTATCTGAGGCTCAGCACATATACATGCAGACACGGAACATTTTGCTGACATTCAGCTGTATCTGAGGATCAGCACATATACATGCAGACACGGAACATTTTGCTGAGATTCAGCTGTATCAGAGGCCCAGCACATATACATGCAGACATTGGACATTTTGCTGACATTCAGCTGTATCTGAGGCCCAGTACATATACACGCAGACACGGGACATTTTGCTGACATTCAGCTGTATCTGAGGCTCAGCACATATACACGCAGACATTGGACATTTTGCTGACATTCAGGTGTATCTGAGGCCCAGCACATATACACGCAGACACGGGACAGTTTGCTGACATTCAGCTGTATCTGAGGCTCAGCACATATACACGCAGACATTGGACATTTTGCTGACATTCAGGTGTATCTGAGGCCCAGCACATATACACGCAGACACGGAACATTTTGCTGACATTCAGCTGTATCTGAGGCCCAGCACATATACACGCAGACATTGGACATTTTGCTGACATTCAGCTGTATCTGAGGCCCAGTACATATACATACAGACATGGGACATTTATTTAATGTTCAAACAGTGTGCACGAACGCAGTTTGACGGGGTATATTTCTCTAGGTTTCTACAATGTACCACTCTAGAGGTAGTGTAAATATATTTTGCATATGCTACGCGTTTGGTGTGGCCACA
This sequence comes from Haliotis asinina, assembly GCF_037392515.1. Lineage (NCBI taxonomy): Eukaryota > Metazoa > Mollusca > Gastropoda > Lepetellida > Haliotidae > Haliotis > Haliotis asinina. The sequence goes on along the minus strand of NC_090281.1, from coordinate 65,678,640 downwards.
TGTACGCTTAGAACAGTTATAAACGTGTGCAGGTTTTTCAGGATAGGATACTTCTAAGACACCTTGTCAACACAATACGATGATTTCGAGCGCTTGACAAATGCGAAGAAGGAGTTCCCCTGTCCAGTGAGGATGATTGTATAACGCTAGTTCAAGTGACAATCAAATATCACCACACAACCAATACTTATTTAGTGCCTTCAGGAAACAATTGGGTTTTCCCAAACCCTTTTTTGAAAAAAAAACCGTCCTATTTTCTAGCAAAGACTAACACAATGAAGGACTGCCGATGACCACTCAGGAGAAACTGTTCTGAAAGTCATCAGACACTGAAAAGACGGTTTATTACACAAAGGCAAGAATTCGATCACCGGAACCATATGTAACACCGTTTATGTGACGGACACAGGGGACTTACAATAACTCCCCATCCCCCCACCCCACCCCTCTCTCTCTCTAACATACACACATACACACCACACACACAATTTCTCTCTCTCTCTGACAGGGGCGGTGGGGTAGCCTAGTGGTTAAATCGTTCGCTCGTCACACCGAAGTCCCGGGTTCGATTCCCCACATGGGTACAATGTGTGAAGTCCATTTTCTGGTGTCCCCCGCCGTGATATTGCTGGAATATTGCTAAAAGCGGCGTAAAACTAAACTCACTCACTCACTCTCACTCACACACACACACGCCAGGGCCCCGTTCCTCAAAGCGACTAGCGATACGACAGTCGTAACTCCCACGCTTGAACATAGACTTACGCTACCATCGCTTTGAGGATCGAGGCTCTGGGCTAAGACTTTGAAGCTTTCATAGTTCTAAGATGGCGGTAAGTTCATGTTAATGTATGGTAGTTACTTATCTATCCTGATGGCGGTCGTAGCACTGACAGTCGCAAGTCAATGTTAAAGTATGGGAGTTACGACTGTTGTAGAGCTACGATCGCCTTGAGGAACGGGGCCGTGGCATACCGCTCACTGTTACGTCGATAGTCAGGTTCTTTAGCCGTCTACGAGTGGGAGGCAACGTTCGTCTGTTTACATTGAGTTACTTAACGGGTGGACAGCCTGTCCTTTGTGTTGCTTTGCCGATCTGTGTCTTTGGTAAGCAGAATCACCCTGGACGCTTTGCACCCGAGCGACATGCATAACACCGGAATGTGACGGTAGGTGTTGAAATTTGCCTTCCTGTTGATGTCCGAGTTCTGTTGAGAACATAAGTAGGTTGGAATCTATTGCGTAGTGCTAACAACGTAACCGAGATTATCTTGTCGAGGAGTGACCCAACCTGTCGGACAGGACTTATCTCATCTCGAGAAATTGCACTTTCAGATTTGCCAACCCTTCCAGCACCTCAATACTGACGCCCCATCTTCAGTTGAAACTGCCATTTTGTCTGTCTCATTTTCACCGTTCAGTTAACTCAGCTGTATTGGTGATTTGGGTGCGGAGAGTTTCGCTTTGAACTGTGGCCATGTGCATCACGTGCTACCTTATAATAGCTGGTTCCTGGTGCTACTCATGCATGACCTGCATGACCTGCGTGACCTGAACAATGTAGCCAGGGGTTCCCATAATTTTCGTTTGTATATTTATTTGTACGAGGATAACTGTGCAGTTGCGGAATAGACGGCTGATGCAACACTGACGTGCAGGTTATCATCGTGCATATTGTCGGTGTATTACACTTACACTAATGGTTAGATTGTCTCTGTCCGTGCAGGAACTAACTGGATGGCAATGACAGAGTTCTCTATTATCTCCATGTCCATCCATGATGTTCTCCATATTACTTTACGAAAAACGTTCGATTCCGAAACCAAGAAGTTCTGCAGCATGCAGTTACGAATAACGCGTGCCGTCTTCAATCAGGCGTAATCTACAGAACCATATTTATTTACGTCAAGAATCCGATACCTCGTTCATAGCTAAGTTTGCTGATGTAATGCCGACCGACATAGGAAAATGATATTAAAGTAATTGATAAGTATTCTCGATACCAATAGCTTTTTTCCCCCCATTTTAAACCTACCACCAAGCAGGTCGCTGAACATGCATTTATCTCGTGCCAGTATTTGTCTAGCCTGGCTTTGAAAACACCACTTGACGTTGGTGTTGATAATCTGCGAAAATACCCGTGTCCTCGTAACAGTTGTTGTGACTGGTCAAGCCATGATGACACTGACTAATCAGCCCCCAACTACCAGGGTTCTGTGTGCGCTGACGCTCTAACGTGTGTGTTCGGACGCATCACCCTTGGCGTCGAACAGCGCAACCAGTCGTCTCGACTGAGCTTCTTGTTTTCGCAATAGTCCGAACACATGTTTTGTCCTCATCGTACACCCATATCTTGTGGCGTCTACTTGCATGTAACCCGTGGTTCATGGGCAGGAACAGGTCATGTCTGCTTATGTATCGACACCGATACAGCATCATGGCAATGTGACTGATGTGTAGGTAGATGCTCGTGCTGTTGATCACTGGAATGTCTGGTTCAAACTCGATTATTTACAGACCGCCGCCATATAATTTTTATGACTGCGGCGTAAAACTAAACGCACTCACTCACCCTACAAACAAACCACTAACCCATTCCTGTCGTCACATATTTCACCTTGTTGTCCTGGTAGAGGCAATGTGTGGTGGTCTGCCGGCCGTAGGTGTATCTGGGTGCCAGCAGACTTCCAGGCGGAGGCGAGTTACAAGTGTCAGGAGATAACCCAATCTGGAGATAGCCCAGTTTTAGTACATGCTCTGCAAACAAACTGAGATAACAGGCTCCAGTAGTTCAACAAGTCATTTTCTGTGTTACCCCCATGAAATATACACGTGGAACAAAGCATCGCAACACCTTATACATTTCTCTCTCAGTATCTTAAGATGTCTCATAACATTATTATGAAAATAAATGAAAACAATAACCTATTGTGTCACAAACGCAACAAATCATGATGCACGTACTACATGTAACAAACGTGGAACACATGAAACACTTGCACTCCACGACGTCGTGTTGTGAATATAGTTACCATTAGCATACACGGTTCTTAGAAAACTGAGCTAAAACACATGCTTATTGTCTTCAAACAGCTTATGCATGGGGCCCCCTCAACTAACGTCAGCCAAAAGACGGCTAGTACTAGTATATGGTTAAGACCGGTTGTCAGTGAGATAGGCAATTGCCAGGCAATTAGATCCCCGCTCCTCAACAGTCTGTCTGTTAGTGAGGAAATATCACCAAACAAACGATGTAAAGGATCTGCATCGTTCAGACAGACCACGCAAAACATGAACTAGATAATTCGCAGCCATGCTATGACGGTTTCAAAGTGCACCAAGTCTAATATTAAAACCAAAATGGCTTCCACATCATCGGCTCAGTCATAAAATTGTTGGAAATCGACAGGGATAGGGCTAGAAGACTTGTCCTTGACACATACACACATGGGTGCAAGATTGCAGTGGTGCGGTTGCTAGAATCAGTGGAAAATGTTTCAAACGAGAGCCGGTTTTGGTCTTTGTTACTGACGAAATGACGCATGTATGGCGACAGAGAAACATGTCATACGCTCAAGGGAATATCCTGGTTCCTTTACGCGGATGGTTTTTGGAGGTATGAGGTCGTTTGTCGTATGACTGCAACCTTGTCACGGTGAGAGCAAATCTGAGTGAACAAAGATACAAAGAGGAAATGTAGAGGAGCCATGTAATGCCTGATTTTGATAATCATCCCCAATAACAAGGCGAATCATTATGGATGACGCCGCCAATCCACGCGCAGTCAGTGATTTCCCGCATCAAGAAGTCATTGCCACCCTTCCATGGCCAGCCAGAAGCTCAGTATCCAGCAGGATGGGGACACTCCAGGGTGTCAGAGAGATCCGTTAGTACGGATTACTGATTAATGAGATCAAACAATGCACCAAGAATGGGACAGGTTGCCCCAACATCTTTATTGTTGTTTTTTGTGTTGAAGAAAAGTCTTTTAGCACGTTGGCTACAAATTTATTTCCTGTGAAGACGGACATGACATGTAAACTGTGATGAAACTTGTCATAAAACTTTGGTTTGGCAATATTTTGTTCAATTTGTAAGTTGCAGTAAAGAAGAACAGTGAATTTAAGATAAAGGGTGTTAATACGTTTAATTAAATATACGCATAATGTTAATGGGGATATAATTGCATTATTAATTGATTTTTATGAAACGAATGCGTGTGCATGTATGCATGGAGGTTTTCGCTGTTCTTATGGCTGTCACTCACTGTCGAGACAAAATAGCCTGTCTTTCATTCATTTATACGAAATCAATGTTTAACACGTTCATACATGCAGTGGTATTGAAGAGCGCGTTGCATGTAGACTGATCACTGATCACTGAACATCTGGCGTTGTGACGCGTGGTGCGACACATTTCCTGCGATGTACAAGTCACGTATGTCACGGCAGGGAGAACATGGCCGTGACAGCTGGTGCTGTAATGGATGCACACTGGAAGCAGATAATGAACATACTATATAACACATGCAGTTCAGGAGGACTGATACACGCAGATGCATCAAGGCGTCAGGGCCCTCCAGACCTACTCGGACTATAACACACTCCTCTCAGGGGTGAACGTAGCTCCACATCCTCCTGAAACAAAGCATTAACTGCTCCTTACACTCACAACATGATTACCTTAATCCGATATAGTGCATCACAAACAAACACGTGGTTCATCCAACGACTTTTTCCAACCCTTCATAACACTATATATGGCATTGTATACCGCGCATAAATTTTGATTATGCACTACTTTCGTGAATTTGAACAATTGAATTAATTAAATTGCGCGTTATGTTGAATGCATTATGAAAACAATATACTGTAGGACGATGGATGTTTTCTCATTAAAAAAATAAAACTGATTTTTCATTTTCCCATTATCGGTGGTCTCATTAACTGTAGATGTCTATGGTATACCTGAAGAAGGTTCTGGCACGAGCAGACGCGCTGTTTGGGTGTGTATCATTTGATCCAAGGACTGTCAACAAACTGTGTGACGCATGAGCCATATGTACAGATAATTCTCCACTTTCCATCTCATGAAACGCGATGGTGCTAACCTTTGAACTGTGTAATGTTTGACTGTGGTAGCCATAGACGTAACACTGATATCTGCATTGTCAGCATTCCTTATGTTATGGGTTGACTGAGCGACATCAGGTATGCGCTGCAATGATCATATCATACTTATTTATAGTTGTCACTGACAGCTGCGATGTCGGCGTTCTTTACTGCGTGAGTTGACTGACGCAATACAGGCATACACTTTATGCATTACATTATGTTTATAAATAGCTGTCACAGTCAGATGACACACCTACATAAGAAGGCGAGTTGCAACCGAGTTTATTTGTGTAAGCCTGATAGGTTGGAAAGCCGTATATTTAGATACTATGGAGGGCTTTCCCTACTTTCATTTTTAACATCTAGCCCGGGCTTTTTTTAAAAATGGTATCTACGCCCCGGACAGGTAAGCGTGTGTCCTGAATGTGGGGTTGAAATTGCTGATGGGCAGATTGTCAGTACGTGCTTCAGGTGTGAGTGAGTGAGTGAGTTTAGTTTTACGCCGCACTCAGCAATATATCAGGTATATGGCAGCAGTCTGTAAATAATCGAGTATGGACAATACAATCCAGTGACCAACAGCAGGAGCATCGATCCACGCAAGTGGGAACCGATGTCGTGTCAACCAAGTCAGCGAGGCTGACCACCCTCGCCTGTTAGTCACCTCTTACGACAAATATAGTCGCGTTTTTATGGCAAGCATGGGTTGGTGAAGGTCTGTTGTATCCCGGACCTTCCCGGGTCTGCGTAAGGTGGGGGCTAGGGACGACCATAGCTAAACAGGCCCCAAAATCTTGAACAGCGTATGCTTGCTGCGCTGCTACATGAACCTCATGTTCCTCTGCTGTTCCAGATGGCGCTTTTCGACATGTTGTCTGTTCGGAAGGGGGAGTGGGGTAGCCTCGTGGTTAAAGCTTTCGCTCGTCACGCCGAAGGCCCGGGTTTGATTCCGCAATGGGTACGATGTGTGAAGCCCATTTCGGATGCCCCTCACGGTGATATTGCTGGAATAATGGTAAAAACGACGTAAATCTCAGCTCACTCACTGTTCAGACACCCGGTGTTATGCAGGTGTTATCTAAGACAGAGGACAGCCGGTGTGGTGTGTGTGGAATATTGTCTCAGACACGGCACACCAGTGTGTGCATGTATTCTCACGGTGTCTGATCCCACTCTGCTATACTCAGCTGATGGATGACGACTTGTTAATGGTGAAGACTTGACCAGAGAAGGCAGAGATTGGTGTTGTGAGCGACGTCGTTGTCCCCCGCCAGATTATATCATTATACGAAGACACCAAATCCGATACCCTGAACCATATGTAACACCGCTTATGACCAACACAGGAAATTCACTAGGCACTCGGGCCAGTGACTGTGGAGCTTTACTGGTCCGACTGCAGGCTATATCGCACACTGATCCCTTCCCCACCCCTTTGATGTGATGTGAAACATACAGTGCCTTTAACAATACAGCTTCGCCTACTAGTATTGCATGTGATGTAATCAGAATTACTACAGTTTTCCATTTTTGTCTATTCATCAGTCCGTCCCATATGTAATTCTTAAGTTGACTGTCCATCGTGTCAGCGACTGTCAGCATCAGTGAAACACTAGCTTTTAGTAACACCCGTAACGTAACAAACGTCAACACAACGGCGTGTAGTGATACTTATACAACGCGGTGTTCCACTGCAGGCAAATACTGTACTTATATACTGTAACACATTTACACACACACTGTTGACTACACCTAAGAAACGGGCACTATGTTGAAGATACAACAGCATGACAAAAAAAAAACACACTGAGAGCACGCGTTCACCGTGACACATGTAACTATCAACAAAGGTGGTTGTCAACAATCCACGATAACACAAACACCACGCAGAGCGTCGTCACAGGCAACGACGTCAGCTGTATCTCTGAAACATGACCCATTGTGTCCACGTCTGGCTATCGTATAGCCTGTTTTTTTCCTTTACTCAAAAAACCCTAACAAAATATGTGACAAAGTGTATTCGATGTACAAAACATTTGTAGAAGTGAAATGTTGTAGGGAAAATTTTGATAGTAACAAGCAAACCCAAGGAACCCCAGTGAGTATGGAAATGTAAACTTGCTTCATTTAGAGCTTTAGCATTGCAATGAGGGATAGGCATTTAAAATGTAGGAATAATAATGTGACTCAGGGACTTCGAGACAGGGTAAGAGTTCTTGGATGGGTGACAAAGTCTGCCAGTTTGACTCCTGAAAGTATTGAGGGACCTCTACGTCACCTTCAACGTCTGACGCCATGTTTTCTTCTCTGAATCAACTAGAGGTTTGATTTGCTATTAATGGCAGCAAGTTGACAGGAATGTGAACTGACTTCTGCAAACGATCCCCTGTTAATATGAGTTGTTGCGATATGTATTCCTTATGTATATATCTCCGTCGATGTCACTTTACACACAGTCTCTATCTTCAAATAGACCATCCTACCAGCCGAGTTTAGCTCAACCATTCATTCTGTCAGCACTTTATAGAAAGCCAGCATAAGCGTGTTGTAGACACGATTCATCATGCGCGATTACCGAATGAATAAACCATAAGTTACAATGAGGTGACACGGAACAGGTTGTAATGGGTTTTATACACACATATGAATCGACATGGCGTGTATTACCGGAAGCGTCTAGAGTACAGACAGCTTTGTGGTCTGTTGCGAGAGTTGCGATAGCAGCAAACAAACCAGCGACATTTTGGGTGACCGGTGTAACTAGGTGTTGACAAAAGCTGTTTTACAAAGCAGGACCTCCTATCTCAAAGGTCTAAGGTTATCGTAAGTCACCAAGGTAACCTTAGAGCAGTGTTAAAGGATTGAAATTAAGGTTAACCTTAGTAACGGTTGCTTCGTGAAAGAAGCCCTAAGACACCCGTAACGTACATGGCGTAATTCTGTCACTCGCACACAGTCGATGTCCTCCATGCAGACAGTGGATGTCTTCCAGACACTCAGTTGATGTACTCCATGCATAAAATGAATGTACCAGATGCAGAGAGCGGATGCATCCCGCACACTCAGTCGATGTCACCATGGAGATAGTGAGTTGGAGCAGAACGCGCCTGGAAAAGTTTCAGCATGGTTGAGAAAAGATAACATTATTCATGATCAATACCAGGATTTACTCGAACATTAACTATACGCAAGCACCTGAACCGTGAAAATGTATATAATAATGATTCTTGTGTATATGTTCGTCGGTCCTTCATATACGTTTGTTTTAATTTCACAAGCAACAAAAGTATGCTGTTACATACTAAGTCATGCTGGTATTGGACAATATGTTCTACATGCTGTGACCACTATATCAATTCACACAGTTGGTGCTAAGGTTTAATGTGCTCGTCCTCTTTGGAAACAAACTGCCACACAAGTGAATTTAATTACAGTGGGGTTCACGAAACATATCAGTGTTGTGTGACTGCCACCAACCTGTCACAAACGTGAATAGATGGGATCATCAAGTTTTGTACTCATGCAAACGTATGTTGGACAATTAACAAATGTGGTGTACAAACGTGAATGGAATATCTAGGTGCTATATTCAAGATCTGAAGTTAGTTATACCGAGGTCTGTTTGTATTTAGAGTGGTATCTGAATTTGGTGGTGGTGTTTAGGTCAGAGTATGGTGTATGGTGATTGGTGTCTAGATTGCTGGTGTCTGGAGTGGTTGTTGGTGTCTAGAATGAGCGGATGAGTCTAGATTCGTTGGTGGTGTCTGGATTGGTTGCTGAGTATCTTAATTGGCTGTTGGTGTCTGGATTGGTTGTTGGGTGTCTAGATTGGTTATCGGTGTCAATACTGGTTGGTGGTGTATAGATTGTTTAGTGAAGATTGGTTGGTGATGTCTCGATTGATCAATTTCTGGTGTCAAAATTGGCTGTTGGTGTCTGGATTGGTTACTGGGTGTCTAGATTGGTGGGTGGTGTCTAGATCTGCGGATATTCTAGATCTGTGATTGGTGTCTAGAATGGTGATGTGTGTGTTCTTGAATTCAGGTCGACCTGTTAGCATCTTCGTCTGTAGATAATAACCGGAAAGACATGCAACCTCTCTCTGACCTACTGTCAAACTGTCCCTCTGGTACTGGTAGACACGATATCTCGAGTTGTTCAATCTCGCCGCCTCGGACTGGTGACACGCGCGACCTTATGGCCGCAGTCAGACGTCGTTCAAGTGTACATCACGTCGGTGTACAGACAGCTCGATCCTAATGATCAAAGAGACTTACTTCAATATATTCTCTGTTGGCGATCTTACAACTATACTCGTAATCATCAAAGGCCGTATATCTTACTTAAGGGTCTCTGTTAACATAAGTAGGTAGTTTCGTAAGGTACAGTCCATAATTTATTACTAGAGGGTGGCGATGATATTTATGGAACAGCATGTTCAGTGCGCGAATGACTTGCTCCTCCCCCCAGCCCCCACCCTTCCCTTCGTCCGACACCTATGCGCTCCACGCTTAAAATAAGTGACCCTTCCTCTTCTTAGGACATGTAGTTAATCTTTTACGTTTTAAGTGCTCTCTACCAAGACGGCATGTACACAAAACTATACACCCTCAAATCCATAACGCTTTCAATTCATACATTACACTTGAAGAAGACGATAAATTGCTTGTGCAAACCACAGGGGCTTGTAACGCTGAAAACTGCCATCAAGGCATATATTGTCCCTACTGGGAAATTACTTTTCTATAGTAGTAATACCCCATTAGGGACAATATATACCTTGATGGCAGCTTTCAGCGTTACAAGCTCCAGTGGTGCAAACTAGACACCTTGTGCAGGCCATCTCTAACACCACGCTATGATACCGTCGTCACTGCTCTCACCTGCCTGAACTTGACCTTGATCAAGCATATGAATCACGAGTGTCCTCGTGGCGTGGATCTATAAATAGCCAGTGTTCTTTTCCCGTTGGGTGGTTTCCGTGTTGAGTAATCTATATTTCCATGAGGAGAGATTATCAGTCAGCGATATGTTTAAATGTCGATATGTTCAGCAGGAATGTACCACGTCAACGTGAACGTCATGTTGATGCTAGTGACGGATGAGGGTAAGGAACGTGATCGGACTCACGTCTCAAGACTGGGACATGAACATACATACGTGACATACATACGTGACATATATTATATATTCACACACACACACACACACACACACACACACAGAGAGAGAAAGAGAAAGAGAGAGACACACACACACACACACACACACACATTATTGCGCTTGTGTCGGTTTGCACTTAAATTATGTGTCCTGAGAAAAGAAGAAATTCACAAAGAGATTAAAACATCTTACAGTGACAGACGTGATTCACCTTTCACACACCACATCAAAGACATGTTTCAAGTTATAGGAAATGACACCGAGTTGTCGCGTGAGCCCCGAGTCCCACATTCGCACCGATAATCGCTCGCCCACGTTACACCAGCATTGTTCGCCCACATACAAAGTCTCATTATAAACAAGTTGGTCCATTTCAAAGCAGCTATTTTCAACTGTACGCCCAGCGAAAGTTCCTCTACCTAATTTGAAGACACAATTAACTAGGTTATCTTTGGGCTCAAGATAAGAAAGATAATATTTAACAGAAGTTAAATCGCTCAGTTACCAGATAAAGGTATACTTCGGGGTGTTATTTTAGTTGATCAGCTTCATGCTGTCTACAACTGACACCCGGTTTGCCAAACAACATAGTCTCGAGTCTTCAGAAGGACTATATATGTTTTATAATAGTGAATTTGAACACTGAAACATATATATGCCGGTATATGGTCTCGGGCAGAACATCGATGAATATAAATATTTTCCAAATTTTCTTTTTCTGAAAGTTCTAGAGGTATCTCGCCCTATCAGGATTTAAATGTAACAAAATAGTTCTGAAATGAATATAAAAACTTCAAGGAAGAAGGGTTGTGGTGATTTTGGGGGTTACGATCTGGCAACAATACCCACAGAACCTAAATCAGCTGTGAACCCTGCTACAGGGAACTAAACGAGCAAACGGCGATGTTTTGTTGCTTCGATAAGGGTGGGAATTCGCTGAATAAGGATGTTTAGTTCCGCAGCGTGTGTTGGCAGGAAAGTGTTCCATTGTTGCGATCAGATTACATCAGACAGGTCAAAGCAACTGGACTGAGAGGTCAATTACAAATAGTACCTAATGTAACGAACAATTAATTCCTAAGCAACGACATGCGTGCTGGACTAACATCTAGTCTTTGAAATTGGAACACATTTCACAGAAAAAGACCTATTCATTACAAACAATCATAAAATATAATGAAAAGGAGCTCAGAGAATTTCATTTTCAGAAAGTGAAACTGGGGAAATCTAGACATGCCACATAAGCATGGTCGTTTTCTTGGTGGATATATTTGTACCAGGGTCTGTAAGACAGATCATGTGTGTGTGCGTGCGTGCGTGCGCGCCACAAAGGCGACTATGCTTGTTGCAAGAGTTGACTAACGGGAGGTCAACCTCGCGGATTTTTCATTCCCAGTTGCACAGATCGGTGCTCCTGCTGTTGATCACTGGATTCTCTGGTCCAGACTCAATTATATACTGACCGCCACCATGTACCTGGGGTATTATTGAGTGAGGAGTAAAACTCATTCCCTCAGCAAGTATTTACAAACCCCAACAGTGTTGCTCAAAAGTGGTATAGGGGAGACAACTCGTCTGTGAGGCGATGTGCAAATGAATGATTTGCGAATGACATTGTCGCAACAGACCAATAAAATTTCATCATACACCAGACCGACGGTGTGCGCTCTCTAGGTCAGTTACAGAATGACTGTGTACTTTAAATACAGTCTCTCGTCACACCATATGTATACATATCGCATATTAATCAATGCACACAGATGGTACAGTTCATCAAAGGCTCCCCACTAATGCATATTTCAGTGTTATAGTAGGACTATATGGCGTGTGTCCTCAGTCTGAATGGAGCAAATACATGTATCTCCATCTAACTGAATTAATATCCATCTTTCAAGAGTTACCCGAGTCTCAAGATACTGGAGTCGCTTATGACTTCTCATACTGACGTAATCCCAGTCGTTTTGCCAACAATGTTGGAGTTGCTATATCCCCGTTATTATATCTCCGTCTGACTGGACCTGTTATCTCTATGTTGTGAGAGTTGCTATTTCACTTTTAAGTAAAGAAGGGCCATTGTTTGGTGTATACGGCTAACTTTCAATGTTGAGTAATGTAACGACGGACGTAAAATACCATATTCACGTATTGTCACAAGAAACGTATTTCAGTAGGCTCAGTGACTGGGTGTATGGATGTACTTATTGGGAACAGTTACGCTGCATTGAGCAATATTCATGCTATATGGTGGCGGTCTGTAAATAATCAGGTCTGGACCAAACAATCCACTGATCAACGGCACGATTGAGAACCGATGACGGTTCAACTAGTGTCTGACCAACCGAAAGTTTTTGGTGGCTTCACAGGTGCATTTTTTTTATATAGTTGATAAAAGGCAAGTTATACAACACCCATGAAGTAGATCTGAAGTTGACCATATTGCTTGTCAGTCACCTGTCAGTGACCCTTCGATTGGATGTGAGTGGTATTATACACCACCCCACTGTACCAAGCCTGCCATCAACAGTTACTGTTATAATAGAACATGATCTAATGATTCCAGCTGACATACATCAAAACAGTGAAATACTGCATCACCCCTGCCTGCATGTCAAGTGTCAAATATCGCAGAAATAACATTTGTGTAAGTTCACACCAGAGACGCTTCAGGCATCCCAAGAAGGACACTGTACATGGCAGGTGGTAAATCGAGTTTCCAGTTCACACGAAGTAACTGTGGGGGATTATCTGGACAACTGGCTAATGGGATTTTCTGATCGTGTCATATTTTCTGATACTTCAATACACTCAATACACTCGCCTTTGTTGCGAGTTAAACAGGCTAGAAGTATTTGAAGCATTAGGAGTGAGCGAGTTTAGTTTCACACATTGTCTCCCCACAGAGGTTACTCCTGTCATATTTTACTATGTACGTAGGAATATATGACAGGAGTAACCTCTGTGGGAAGAAAATGGGTTTCACAATGCTTCTTTTAACAATATTCCAGTAACATCACCTCAGGGACACCAAGAAAGGTCTTCACTTGTACCTACGCGGGGAATAAAACTTGTGTCTTCAGCGTGATACTTTAACCACTGGTATTAAAAGGCTATTGTTTACATTCATTTGCTGTAAGATTGATGTGTAGATGTTTCATGTTTACATAATTATATTTAAAACATGGAGGATATCATAGATATTCTTATTTCATATTTTAGTGTTTATCATCTGTACAATATGACAGTGTAAGATTTAGTGGGACCCTTTCCTAATAGTTTTTAAACTTGGTCAACATTGGTTAAATGAGAGCAGGCTGTCAAGACAGTTACAGCTGACACTGCAATCTAAAACCAATGTGATACATACGTTGTATATTGTCGATTGATAAACTGAGGTCTTTTGAGTGAAGATGTTAAGCTGATCTTATTATGGGAAAAGAGAAGACCTTCCTTTTCTGTTCCTGCTGTGTTCCTTTTTAACATATTAGAAAAGTTTTTTTTATAGTGTGCAAGTTTGATGTGTTTACTCTGTGAAGGACAATTGTCCTGTACAACTGGTTACAAAATGAGCAATTATGAAACTCACATGAAGCCTGTACTTCTTTGTGACATCATTAAGGAAGCTCAGAAGTTCCCAGTACATCAGTTCATCAGTGCAGATATTTCCCAGAAAATATTTTCACTGTATTGACATAATCACACAAAAATTATTTCAGTCTGATGAGATTATGGTTTTCTTCTCACTGACATCGTTAGTGGTTTCATCAGTTTGTTTAGAGGGTGGTTCCAACATATTTTCCGTCCGATACCTATAACAATATCTACAACAGACAGCTGAGAATGTACGGTTTATTCCATGTACGATGTAACAATCCATCAGCCCATCAAATTCTTCAGTATTTGTATGACTACCACCGGGTCAGCGCGGTGCTCCATCTTCCTCTGTACGTGGTTCACCAGTTTCCTGATTGATTTGTAGTTACCCCGCTTGAATTCCTCCACCTGTAAACCACAACACCAATGATTGTTAAAGGCCCTTCACCACTACAAAACAAACCCATGAAGATCCGGCTTAGACTTGATCTTCAGTAAGCCATGCTTGTTGTAAGAAACGACTAACAGGATCGGCTAGTCTGGCTTATTGACTTGGTTGACACATGTCATCGTATCCCAACTGTGTAGATCGATGCTTATACTGTTGATGCCTGGATTGTCTGGTCTGGACTCAGTTATTTACAGACTACTACCATATAGCTTGAATACTGATGAGTGCAGCAAGAAAATAAACTCACTCGCTCACTACAAAACAAACCAACATCATTGCCATACTACAGCTATATGAGAGTGAGTTTGTTATGTTTAAAGCTACATTGACAAGTACTCTAGTTATGTGAATTCTTGTCACTTTGTTGTTGCTACAAAGGTACAAGATGATGACAAATGGAGCAACAACATCAGCGAAAGCAAAGATTCAAACCCCTATCATACGTTTCCAGCTCTTTTAAGAGACATCTTTGTCAAGCCAAGTCTGATACTTTAACAGCTATATGATCCATGCCCTGCATGAACCAAGTACTCAGTAAAATCACATGAATTTGTAACATGAGACATCAAACTATTCATATAGAAGACATTTGGTATTGTTCATTTTGAAACTTCAAACATATCATAGTATGAAGAATACATGTGAACAGTTCTCCTTGGGCTTCTAATTTAGAATTTCTAAGATAGAATCTGCCCATCTCATTTATGTTATCCATACTATCCATGCCAGATCCTCAAAAGAATATCAGACAGGTAAACATAATACTCCGCTTACAAGTGAGTAACTTTACAGTACACTGGTGGGAATGCCAAACTCATTTGGTACTTCGTGGTAGTAATTCTCTATCTTGAATAACACTGAATCCCATATGATGTATTGTCTGCAAATTGTATTCTTGTCTGTAAAATCTGGACTGTTCCTGTGTAGCTGTGAGGAAATGATCTAGTGCTTGGCGGCCTGGTGACCAACAGTGAGTCTACTTGATCAAGAGACAGACTGACTGAACACTTGCCTCATGCATTGGCTTAGAGGGTGCTTTCCTAACAGCAGACAGAAAGACAAGTTCCATTCAGGAAAGTGCAGGGCTTCGACATGTTATAATCTAACATGCTGATTTACAACTGAAATGACAGGCAAAAATGCTGGACGATTGTTGGCAAGGCTCATTGTAAACCCTCAACCATGTCTGATGTTCTACTATGGGAACAGTTACTTCTGCTCACACAGCTGACATTGAAGGTGAGGTGAGCAGGAAAATGTCAAAGGAATGTCAGGCAATGACACTGATTTGGTCTGTCCAACTCTGTTGAATGGCTGGTTGGGATGTCAGTCAGTGAAAACGTCATCTGATGAATATTTCTGGAACTTTATAGTGTGATGTTAACCAAAATACCAGGATTAGGATTGAGCAGAAGGAATGATGGTAGGGAGGATGTTACTGTCCCTCCTTGTTTGGTCAAATTAATAAGATGTGAAAGAAGAGACTCACAGATCGTTGCTGTTCTTGCACTGCTTCTTCACATGCAGGTGTGAGTCTGTCCACGTCCTGTATCTGGAACCAGTCATTGGCCGTCACGATCCCCTGTGGGGTGCTGTCGGGATGCAGACACATTTCGCTTAACACCTGTCCAAACACACAACACTATATTGGTGAACATTCATCTCGATTAACACCTACCCAAACACACAACACTACAGAGGTGTACTCACATCTTGCCTAACACCTGTCCAAACAGTCTACACTACAATCGTGCACACACATCTCACACAACACATGCCCAAACACTATAGAGGTGCACTCACATCTCGCCTAACACCTGTGCAAACACACAACACTATTTGGGATGCACACACATCTCGCTCAAGTCCTGTCCAAATACACAACACTTCAATGACTGTCACCAACATATTGGTACACAATACTTGTATTATTATTAAGGTCAAAACAGACCAGGCCCTGATTTCTTGAAACAAACTTAAGTCTGAGTTTTGACTGAAGTCTGAGATTTTACTCAAATTTGAGAAAACGTATTTCTCAGAATGAACTGAAATCGGCACAAAACTCAAACTGTGAAACTCAGTTTGAGATTTGAATTTGACCAGGCCCTGATTTCTCGAAACAAACTTAAGTCTGAGTTTTGACTGAAGTCTGAGATTTTACTCATATTTGAGAAAACATATTTCTCAGAATGAACTGAAATCGGCACAAAACTCAAACTGTGAAACTCAGTTTGAGATCTCAATAAAAACTTAAGTTTGTTTCGAGAAATTGGGGCCAGACAATTTGGTGGTCAACAGAGAGAATCGATCTGCGCACTTGGGAATTGATGACAGGTGGTCAACCAAGACAGCAAGCCTGACCACCCGATCCCATTAGTTGCTCTTACGACAAGCATAGTCGCCTTTAATGGTAGGCATGGGTTGTTGAAGGCCTATTCTACCCCAGACCTTCTTGAGTCCTGTTTAGAGAGGCCTGCAGTTAGTAGAGCTGAGAACTGTTACCGTGGCTACAGTGACCTGACCTGTTGCTACCTGTAGTTGTAGTCACTGACACTACACCAGCACGACTCACCTTCTTCACGATGTCAAAGGACACCTCTCTTCTCTGGAACATGTCATATAACTCTCCAAACTGGTCTGTAGAAATGGGGCTGCAAGAACAACACAACACTACATGAGAAACAGTTCCGTCTTGTGAAAACTGTAACATTACCAAAAATGTTGAATATATTCAAAAGGGGACATAGTGGATGAGATGGCTAAAGTGCCAGGCTCGTGATCCAGCAAGCTTGAGGTGTCAGGATCGAGCCCACATGTGGCTGGGTGTAAAAACCTTAGAGTCAAATTCGTGTGCAGACTCTTTCAGTGTCCAGTACTCAACCCTGTGCACTGAAAAAACCCCCAAATCCATTGGTATATGACCAGATGGTGCCCACATGAATACATGCTAACACCTTGTTGTGGGTACAGCAATGTACAGGACACTTGGACAAAGGACTGTGACTGTGTGTCCTAGTCCACCTAGCTGTGATCGGTACCTTGTAAGGATGGGGAAGGCACAATAACTTAGTGCGACTAGTGGCTGCAGAGTTGTAAGTTCCCCAGGGAGTTGAAATTTTCATACAATGTGCCATTGATATTGACATCCAATGATCAGGGGAAAATGATACCAGCATCTTGAGCATGTACTAGTTGTGTGGATATGTGCACTACATAAATATCCTATAATAATAATATAAAGATTCTCAGCCTCTTATGAGGAATAAGTTCAAATCTGACTATAACTACATCACAACAAAAGCCAAATGATTATTTTCTTGGACTTCAGTGGTACATAAACACTGTGCATCAAAAGCAACTTATATGATCACACACTTCAAGAAGACCTCAGTGCTGACATGTGCTGTCATGTGTCCTGAGTCTGACTTAAGTGAGTGAATTTAATATTCGCTGCTCTCCGTGATAATACAGCTATGTGGCGGCAGTCTGTAAGTACAGGACAAGACAATTCAGTGATCAACAGCATGATGATCAGACTGTCAACCAAGTCAGTGAGCCTGACCACACCATCCTGTTAGTCACCTCTTACAACAATCGTGGGTTACCGAAAATCAATTCTAACCCAGATCTTCACAGATGTCTTTAGACAAGACCCATGAAATACTTTCAAGGAAATTCATATGTGTTTGTTGAGAGCCTTCATATGTGTCACATAGAATATTCTAAAGGCTACCTGTCAGAGAAGGTGAGGGACAATGAGTTGAGCTGTCCAAGCATTTCATTGACCAGCAGGTTGGCCACAGACTTGGCGTCTCGAGTCTTCTCTCTCATTACTGTCTCAAAGTAGGGCACGATCCTTTCATTCTGCAACCAATCATGGCAGCATTAAGAGACACCTACCATAACCCAACTTCACTGAATCACAACATAAACTACTGGCAGGACACATGTTGAATATCTTCAGCTGCCGATGTCTTCTCTTATCACCATTCTTTTTGCAATCACACACAGCAAAAGGCCATCACCTCTCTTCAAGGATTCACACCTCTATGTGGACATCCTACTGAACATCAGATTCACACTTTTAGGTGGACATACTACTGAATAAGACTGTGTATTGGCAACAAAATTGCATTGCAATATATTGCGATATATGTGTCCGTATTGGGATACGTAATGAGATATACTGGGACCTAAGTGTTTGGCAGCAAGTGGTACTAATTGTGCATGTCAATCCTATTTTCTACATTTGAAATCCCTAAACATAAGTTATGGTTCTGATAACAGTAATCTCAAAATGAGGTTGCACGGGAATGGATACTATTTTCCTTTTTATACAATTTATAGGATGCAGTTTTGTCATTGAATAACATGAATAAAAATATGTGTAGGTTTTAACTGAAACCATAAAGAGTATTACAAATACTTCATATATGTTCTTTACCAAATATATTGGTTCTCAGTAAAAATATTGCAATATGTATCATTTTAAATAGTGTATTGCGATATACCGGTATACCGGTAATACCATGCAGCCCTACAACTGACCATCACATTCAAACATGTATGTGGACATCCTACTGAACATCGCATTCACAGATGCCAGACATATATAATTTCCATTTACTACAATCAAACACTTTTCACATGTATGTCCATGACCTTGACCTTTGACATGTATGTCCATGACCTTGACCTTTGACTACTTACAATGAGAGTAAGGACCAGAGACAGAGAGATGCCATATTGGTCCTGCAGACGTGAGCGCATCTGTGCAGGGAGTTCTGGCATGTTGGCCTGTACTTGGTCTATAAGGACCACCTGCGACCGGGATTGGTCTGGGGCGCTTGTGTACACATGAAGGGGAGGCAGGTTTGGCTCTGGCATGAAACGGTAGTCGATCAGTCTCTCCTTATCTCTCATTGCAATCGTCTTTCTGTGTCAACATTATACCATGAACACACTCTAGCTGTCGACGTGGAAAACTTGGGTACAATAGTTTCAAGTCCAGGGGATAATGTTGAGGATGCCATGCATGGACGTGAAGGTTCCATAAAGATCACTTTACCACATGCACAACAAAGTATGTCTTGTACCTTATACTCATTTGTGTATCTGGATTTCCTTGTTAGAACCTTGTGCTTGTGAGAAGAGAGTCTGACATGAACTGTCTGAAGATGAATGTAAGACGGATCAGATGAGAAAACACCTTGGCCAACTCACCCACTTTGAGAGTCAAATGACCTGGTTTCATTGACAATCTCACGACCAGCTTCCAGCTCACTGATGTGACGTTTTATTTCAAAGTCTGAAATAGGAAATAATATGACTAACACAGTATAGTTGATGACTTACCACTTGCAGTGATAATCCCAATATATAATATAGAGGAAAATGAGCTACTTACAACTCTATATATACAAATCAATACATTGCCTACAAATAGCCTTAATAACTGAAGTGTCTTATATACAGTGCAGCTGTTGACCTACTTCTAGCCTTGATAACCACCGCGTATTATAAACAACACAACAGTTGATGACCACAGTGTATTATATACAATGCAGCTGTTGACCCATTTTGAGCTTTGATGACTACAGGGTATCATATACAATGTCACAGTTGACCTACTTACAGCATCGATAACCAGTGTGTTTTATACAATGCAACAGTTGACCTACTTATAGCCTTGATGACCACAGTGTATTATATACAATGCAACAGTTGACCTACTTATAGCCTTGGCAACACCCCTGATGCTGTTGATATTCTTCACCTCACTCTTCACCCCAAGTGGTTCTCCAGGCCTGTGTACGGAGATGTTCGCATCCACTCGCAATGAGCCCTCTACAACACACAGCATGCCAGCACTAACATGATGACTACCCCTCAAGAGTATACTTGTAGCATCAGTTCTAGTCAAATTTGCCACTATGAGTTATCTTGTAGCTATATCAGTGGTATTTTAGAAACATAAGTTTCACATGTTGTTGAAATTGGCACAAGAAACAAACGTCTTGAGGCGTTCTTAGTTACTGCCAGGAGACTATTGCTTGAGATGTCTCACTTGAAGACATGAGATCTCACTTCAGGACATGAGACCTCACTTCATGACACAGAGTCTAAGTAAACTTCGTCTCAGTGTATTTCGATACACTCCACCACTGATGAGTCTAACAAAACCTGGTAGAAGGTCACGTCAAGTAACCTTTGAGCTACTCATAACCGTCCAATCAAACGCGAGACGGTCAAATAGATTTAACCAATCAAGCAACGGATACTATTTAGGGATCGGAGGGACTTTCAAAATATTCAGGTGACCGACACAGATCTCTCCACGAACAAATATCACAGGTATTTGACCAACTGTATATACGCTTTGGGGGTTCTGTTGACATGGTTACCATTAGCCAATACTTCCGCAAGATGACATCCTTGAATATTGCCAAAAAACTGAATTTTCAGGGACTGTTTACTCACCGTTGTCATGGTTGTAACCTGCACTGTGTGCATCACAAGGAAGGGAACGTAAGGTATGTATGAATGTCCATTTTCGCGATTTGGTACGCTGTGTTCTGATTGGTCAATCTCAAAGGTTACCTGACGCGACCTCTTATAAGGTTTCGTTAGACTCGGTGGTGGAGTGTAACGAAAAGCACTGAGGATAAGTTTACTTAGACTGCATGACACGAGACATCACTATAGGGCATGGGACCTCACCTCATGACAGGAGACATCACTCCACGACATGAGACTTCAGAGCAGGACATGAGATATCACTGCATGATGTGAGACGTAATTGTAGGACATGAGACCTCACTTTCAGGACATGGAAACTCACTTTAAGGACACATGGAATTTCACATTCCACACAAGAGACATCACTGAAGGACATGATACCTCACACCCTGAAATGACACCTCACTTCAGCACATGAGATATCACCTCATGACACGAGGCATCATTTCTGGACATGAAACATCATTCCATGGCAGAAGACATCACATCATGACACAAGACATCACTACCTATATGGATGATGCCCTGTACCTGCCATCTTGCCATCGCAAGTCCCCAGGGTCTGTAGTATTAGTTGCAGCTCCTTCACAAAGGCTGCAGCATCTTCTCCATTGTGGAAATCTGGCCTGGTCACAATCTCCATCAAACCCACACCTGCACGAGAATGAGTTCTATGAAACCAAGCAGGCAGTTGTTTATTCTGAGGGAACCTACACAGTGCTGCGAGCTGGATGACCATGGGCTGAGTGTCTTTTCTAGTATGGTAGCAATAAATGCTAAGTTAGTGACAGTAAGTAAGTTAGACAGTCCTATGTACATATTTGTGTGTGTTCGTGTACCTGCTCGGTTGAGGTCGATGAGACTGATGTGACCTGTGTGGTCATGGAGACTCTTCCCGCTGTCCTGCTCCAGCTGCAGCTGGATCAGCCGGACCTTCCTGTGTGTCGGGGGCAGCTTCCGGTTGGGGTCCACAGTCATGTAGTCAACCTCTCCTCCCACCGCTAGAGGTTGTTGCTGCTGGGTGATCTGGTAGCCTGCCTGCCACAGACACCATGATGAGACACATACACTAACATTAACAGACACCATGATGAGGCACATACATTAACATAGACACCATGATGAGACACATGTACAAACACTAACAGGCACCATGATGAGACGCATACATTAACACAGACACCATGATGAGACAAACATAGACACCATTATGACACACATACACTATCACTAACAGACACCATGATAAGACACAAATACTAACAGTCACTATGATGAGATACACACACTAACACAGACACCATGATGAGACACACAAACTAACACAGACACCATGATGAGACACACAAACTAACATGGACACCATGATGAGACACATACACTAACAGGAATACCTAGATGTGACACACACACTAACACAGACATCAAGATGACATACACATTAACAGACACCACAAAGACACTAACTCACACAGACACCATGATGAGACACACACACTAATGCAGACACAATGATGAAACACAGATTAACTCAGACAGAATGATGAGACATATCCACTTAACAAAGACACCATGGTGAGACACACTAATGCAGACACCATGGTTACACACATATTAACACAGAAACCATAAGCCACACACACTAACACAAACACCATGATGAGACACACACACTAACACAGACAACATGATGAGACACACACACTAAAACAAATACCAAGATGAGACACACACTACACAGACACCATGATAAGATAGACTAACAGGCTAATACTGACACCATGATGAGACATTCTAACACACACACCATAATAAGACACACACACAAACACAGGCACCACGATGAGACACACATTGACAGGCACCTTCATGAAACACACACACTGAAACACACACCATGATGAGAGAGATACATACATGGATGCAAACAGCATGATGACAAAACATCAACATGATTCAGAGAGTGAGGGCGTAAAGATTTTGTAACATTTTCCAGCAATATTGAGGTTGGTGGGTAAAGAATGGGATGAACACTTATCACACCTATATTTATATGTGGATACACTGCTTGCCACACTGTATTTTACAATAGTAATTACATGTCCAGACTGTCAATTGCGCCACGCATGTTTCTCAAAGTGAAGCCCATATCACCATACTCTTGTCATAGTTTCTTTCAAAGTTGAAACCAGCAGCAGTATTGCAGAGTCTACATTCAAATACACCCTGAATGCCTAGCAATGCAGATACTGTACTGTCTGTGGCTGTCATTGTAGTTATGTCATATGTAAATTCTCATTCAAAAGGCAGTTTGATTAGGGACTAATTCTAGGGTCAATAACAAGAAAATGGTGGTTGAAAGGTAAAAAATGGAGTTGCTGCCTTCACTTTCAAAAAAAGGATTCCATGGCAAATGGGTCGTGTCTATATGAGTGATCAATATAAGGAAAGAATCATGCTTATTTCATGAATATCATTTGGACATTCTCAGATTTAAATTGTTTTTCTTGTGTTTGTCTTACCGGAAGGTCAGCATAGAAGTAGTGTTTTCTGTCAAACTTGGACACCTGATTGACATGACAGTTGAGGGCCAGCGCTGTACGGACGCCGGCAACGACACACTCTCGGTTCAGGACCTGCCACACACATACTGGAGTCAACACAAAGATGGAAGGAGTCCAGTCCCCACTATCACAGCAGCATATCAGTTGGCTGCTAAAGGCCAAGTCAGGATCATTCAAACCAGTTCTACAAAGCTTGTGTAACTAACAATGATCTCTGTATGGGTACAACTAACAAGTTAGGGTACTATGTCATTGAGTGACTCAGTGTGACTACACAAACCTCAATAGCTACCACTTCTAACAGTAATTGGTGACATATACCATGCATGTGTTGAGTGGGTCAGTTTTGCGTTTTATTCAATACTCAGTCTACGTAAACTAAGTCTCAGTACTTTTCATTACAATCCACTAATGAGTCCAACAAAACCTAGGAGGTTGCATCAGGATACCTTTGATACTGACCAGTCAGAACACAGCTTACAAAATCGCGAAAGTTGACATTCAGACATACCTTTTGAACTTTTACCTCAGACAGGATTGTATGACTCTGAATGCTAATTTCCATACGATCACTACTGGGTGATGCACATGGAGCACTATCAACAGTGAGTAAACAGTCGCTGAAAATAGTGTTTTTGTCAGTATTCAAGATTGTCAGCTTGCAGAAATATATATATTTGTAACCATATCATCAACCGCATGAGCATCTATGCAACTGTGTCAACCAAGTCAGTGAGCCTGTTGGTAGCCTCTTACGACAAGCATAAGTTACTAAAGATCAGTTCTCACCGGCAGGGTGCCAGGCAGGGCAGCATCAAAGAATGAGACTTGTGTGTTGATTGGACTTCCATACTTAGTAGCGGAGGCAGAGAACATCTTGGACATGGTCTGTATCTGGGCATGAATCTCCAACCCCACCACACTTTTCCAGCCAGACTCCACCCTGAAGAAAGTCATGAGTTTATAGCAATGTATTTACACACAGCTGGACCTGCGATTTCCCCCAGTCTTACCGAACTATTTAGTGCATTTCTTTATCTGAACATGTTTCAGATCTTACTATTCATTATGGTAAGTGAAAGTGTCACTCAATCAATCTTTATTCACACAAAAACAGTCTAGAGATATTTTAATCATAATACAGGCATTGAAGGAACTATTTCTCAACAGGATTTGTAAAATATTCTTTAACTTAGACTGGTATTTTTCTGTGCATTTAAGTGCAAAATATTTAGTTATATATATTTGGGTATTGATAACATAGTTTAGGAATATATTATAATCTGGTTGGGAGAAACACTTCTCATCTAACGATGTAATTAAGTTCAACTAACATTACATTTTGGTTGCATAAATGATCTTCCCTCGCAATGCTCTGCCAGTGCCACCAGCCAGTCTCTATGGGTAACTTATGGTTTGAGGTGCAAAAAATGTTTCTACATAACCAAGTCCTAGTTCATGCATTCCATGACACTGTAAAAAACTGGTGACATCACTCACTCTCTGCAAATGGTTACTTACCTTGATAGAGATGAGTGAATTGCAAACAATAATTGGTGACCAAGTAATGAGAATGTGACGACATGAAAACCAAACCAAACAAAACACAAACCACCCAATCCTGGTGGTGACGTAATGTGTTCCTGGTGTGTTGTATGGAAATATTATGGTGTATGGAACACAACATCATTGATTTGATTTGTTGCTGTTGTTCAACAACGCACTCAGTAATAAAGTTATATGGAGGCGATGTGGTAATTGATTCTGGACCAGACAACCCAGTGATCAACACCATGAACATCGATCTTCGCAATTGGGATACAAGGACATTCATATGAGACATAAACAGAGTAAGCTAGGCGACGGTTGGCATTGCAGTCGAACTCACGTAGTTTTATGGAATCTCCTCGAAGATAACAAATATTACCGGCGATGTAGGCGAAAAAAGAGGGACTGAATCACTATTTCTTGCGAATGTCGTATTTCATCGGTGTCTAAAGCTTTTGCGATGCGAGTGTAAATGTAAGTGTCACAAACGTCGTTTTTGCTATAAAAAGGAAACTACCTGGCATTTTTCGAGAAGAATCTCTGAAATTTATATCTTGAAAATGACTTGTGATACCCACACGTCTTACACGGAACATAGCGAATGGAGGCCGCCATTTTGACAGGGGTCCAAGGGAAGTAATTCTATGTTAGGTACCGCTACGAATTAACCAACCAATGATGCATGTTACGTGAAGATACAAGGGTTTTTCTTTTTATCCCTCGCAGCGCGTTTTGCTGTTTAAAAAGCACTACGCCCGCGAACGTTTGTCTTTTTTTGGAGCAGAACTTTTAAACAGTTCCATATTTATTATCAAACTTGGCTCATCTGGTGATGATCTGGGGCTATTAGGTAGTTTTTGATTTCTGATTATAATGTTGCTGTTTTTTGCGTTTCCATGGCAACAGGGATGACTTCAACTGAAACTGGTGTTGGTGCTGTCTTCCTGAGCAGAACTTGCAAACCGTTCAATATTTCTTCTCAAAACTTGGCAGATAGGTCTAGTGGTGAACTGGTGAACTGGTGAACTGGTGCCTTTCGGTAGTTTTGGATTTCGAAATATATATTTATGCGTTTCCATGTTCTTTTCCGGAGCATAACTGTAAAACCTTACAATACACTCCTTCCACTCGGCTATATGCACACCAAAACATTGTCATACTGTAATCATAATTCGTAGAAGTGTATTTTTGCCGTTGCAGGGGATATTGATGATATTGATGACTTTGTCTTGTTGTTTAAGTTATATCAGTTCTGTTTTTTATTCCAGTTACTTTTCAACTGACATTGGCAATCATGAAAAAATTCTTATTTAGTTAAATGAATGATCAGAATAACTAAGCAACATCAGAGTAATCAAGCAATGTTTTCCTTGTGAACCTTGGACTAAATCAAAGTTTTCCTGAACCTTGAGTTTGCTTTGAGTGTAGACTATCTAACATTGCTACAAGTATGATATATGGAGTGTAAAAATATAATGAAGTACAGAAAATCATGTTCATCATTGTTGCTTCATGTGTGAGATGCTGAAATATGCCAATGTAGGCAAAGTCATCTTCATGTTTGCTGTCTTGTTGGAAGAGTTCATTATTCTAAAAGGATGCACGTGATTGTGTTATGTGCACTCATCCATAAATTTATGATTACACGATGCCATTTAGAAAGTGGTCAAATGCAACATATGTCATATTTGGGATTTCACTTTCTTAGTAAAGTACAAATTCTAGTACTTTTTTTGGTTGAGTCCCATCCGGGATTCGAACCCGCACCCTCAGAGTCAGGCACCTAATCACTCATCAGAGGGGTACACAAAGTCCGACTTTCATTTTTGTGGAAGTCGCGGTGGCTGAGCGGGCTAGGCGGCTGACTTTGTGTGCTGGCGATTAGGTGCCTGACTGAGGGTGCGGGTTCGAATCCCGGATGGGACTCAACCGAAAAAAGTACTGGAATTTGTACTTTACTAAGAAAGTGAAATCCCAAATATGACATATCTTGCATCCATTAATTTGTTTTGACAGGGAGTAGGCGATATTAGCACCCTACAGGCTAACCAGCAGTTGATCGTTAAAAAAAAGGGAGACATATAACTTCATCAATCATTTTTTATTTATATTTTTCATGCTACCATATTTTACAGACAATAAAGACATTTGTAAATAAATACCTCTGATGTGAGAATGTTGTAATTACGGATTGAAAGACACATTTGAGACAAGGAAATAATATATTATTCTCACCAAGTATTCAACATTGAGTTATTACTTCAGTATCTTGAAGCTCCTCTCTGATGGTTTGTGGAAACACATCTTTTATAAAATGAACATTAATGGACCAATCATAAACATTTTGAAAGTGAATTCAAACTTGCAGCCGAAATAGTCAGCAATCATTCCCTGTGAAGGATGTACTTGGTAAGAAATATATATATCATCAAAACATTTACGTAACTGAAGTATCAGAGCAACAAAAAATAGTTTTATCTAAAATAAATTGTTGGGCCAGTGAACTCAGCAAAACTAAAGGATAACTGAATGAATCTGTACTTCAGAAGCCTGGTCCATGTTAGTCATTGAACAACAGCTAATGTTTGGTCAATACTTGCATGTTAAGGTGGAAAGTCCTTGAAACTAGCCGAAATCAAGATCACTAAAGTTAACAAACTTGATCAGCTTGCTTCTACATGTTGGTCCTCTATCTGGTGCTTGCATTCGTACAGAAAATCAGTATGATCTTTAAGAAGACATTTTATGTAAGAACCATATCCACAACCTCTCGATGTATGAACCTGAATATGTCTTGAAAGTGACACTAAATGTTTTTGTATGTAAATAAAACCTGTTCTGACAGAAAATGAATTCACCATAGCTCCAGTCTGAAGCTGAAAGTGTAAAATTAAAGATCATTTCAAAAGCTAGGAGGCGAGGACCTGGATCACCTTTGACCATATGCCCCAACAAGATACGATACGAAGCCACTTCTTGCAAAACCTTCACAAACTTGTAAACGTCACCTGTAATTCATACATTCAATAGAGGTGTCTGTCAAAGGAAAAAAGTTTCTAAAATCCACTACAAGAACTATAAAATGCACTATATCAACCATATCACTAGTGATTGGAAGTTTCATACAGGGAATATAAGTTAATGGCAACAATTATCACATGGGATGAACTGATGGATGCAGCAGATGATGTGAAGACACATTTGTATATATATGGTCCACAGAACCAAGGTGGGTAGCAAGGGTTTCAGCCCAATGTCTATGTATGACTGCATAAGAATCCTTAAAGAATACATGTTATGAATCTTCAGATGAACAAAGAAAATGTCCTTCTAAAACATCCTAATGTTTCAAGTTTCCTTACTTCTTTATTTGTTCTTGTGAGAGGTGGTCCCATGAAAAACATCAGGCACAGATTAGATGTAACTTGCATAAGGTAAAGTTGTCATTAAACATACAGCAGCCATGACACTGCCCTGAATCTGTTGTAGAGAAAGAGTTGAAAGTCTTCCTACACGGTGGGCAAGGCTAGTGTCCTAGGTAAAGCCCTACATTACGGCAGCTGCTGTCTCTTATCAACTGGGCAGCACTACCAAATCTAAAAGCATTCTCTGTAATTCTGTAGACTATGGATTTCTGTAACCATCTGAAGCTGACTAAAGAAGTGGATTGGTGTACATACCATCACAAGTCAGCAACTAAACCTGGGTGCCATGGCACAAACCATCTCATTCGAACTCCCCTCTTTTCTTGCTTAATCCATCAAAGAAGAACATCTACACGTTACTATGTTACTATCAAGCACAAGTGGTCCTGCATGAACCAAGTAATTACATGTAAAATGTTTTTCCCGACTAAAGACACACAAGTCCTATAAAACACCTCATACCAACTGCCCAGCTGGTACCCAATTTGAATTATAAAACTAAACAGCCCATTAAGATTTTTCAAGTCACAGCCAGAGAACAAATTGTTTTATAAGACATCTAGAATAAATTTGAACCATATTGTGCCCTCATCTTAAGAATACGACTGCAACCAGTAATAAGTCTAGTTTCAAGTGTGGTACAGTAAATCAACTCTACCATCCCCTGCCAGGGGTTAAAAATTCCCATCACCTGATGCCAGGGACAAGTCAGTTTTTATTTAGGGCAATGAAATAATGGTATCATAGTTGTCTGTGGGCTTCTAGATTATTTTCACTTAGGTTTCAAACTTCATATAAACTTGGATTTCAATTCATATCTGCTCAAAATATAGCTAATAACTTCTCAAAAAAGGATAAAGTAGAGTTATCTTTCGTTGCTATTTATCACTCTTGATTATGTCATAAAATCAGGGCAAATGAAGAATTAGTCAGACAAGTTACTTTCTTAAAGCATAGGCAAATTGTAGTGCAAATGGGGCTGTGGAGCATAGAGAATATGACAAGTCTTCTGATATGCGAACGAAACGAGCAAAGGTTGGCAATATACTTCCATCGCTTCCATGAAAAATATTTTACATGTCAGAATAAAGTATCGCCACCATCAAAGGAACACTCCCATTTATTCACTTGGTTGTGCTCTCAAATTTTCTATCTCATGTTTAATAATTTCTCACGTGAAATGTTTTATTCAACATTTAAAGTGCCATGCTGGGTATTCAAGACGTTCTTCGCCCTCCGTTACCCCTGCCAGCTTCTGTTTGAATGCAGTTACGGAACAAGAATAAGCAGAAAGTAAAAGAAATGCCATATTGCCTAATTTTATCATGAGCTTGTTGGAGTTTATTTGTAATTTCTGTTGTCGCTATTGTCAGAATTTTCGTAACACTGATTCCACATAAAAACAGTTCTGGAGAAATGGGCGAATGAAGCAGGGGAGGTAACTGTAAGTATTCCATATGGAATAATACCCTCCTGTTTCTTCACTCCGTTGAACTGGAAACTGGAAGGGGGAATGGAGGCAAAGAACGGTCTGATATACCATGAAAATTTAATTGTCGAATAAAAAGTATTTCGCGTGAGTAATTGTTCAACATCAGGTTGGAAACACGAGACCACAACCCAGAGATGAAATGGGTATACACTTTTGATGGTGGCGGTATTTTATTTTGACATGAACAATATTTTTCAAACCTAAGTGAAGGAAGAACATTCCCAACCTTTGCTCATTTCGCTCGCATATAAGAAGACTGGTCATTTTCTCTATGATGCAAAACCCGTTTGCGTCACAGTTTGCTTGTGCTTAAGGTCACCTGCCCCATTTAAAAAAAAAATTGAACCCCTGCCTGCACAGGTTTCCCTGACTGAGACCATGTACTATGGGGGTGGGAAGTTACCATAAAATGGACAGTGTTATCCAAAATACATCTGTAATGTGTAAACTTGGAACCATCATCATGTAATACCAACATGTTTGATATACAAGTTTTACAATGTCAAAGATATCTTTAGGTTCCAAAATGTTCTCACGGCAAATCATTTGACACTGTATAATAAATGGGGTAGTTTCCTTCTCCACCACTTGATACCATATATTCAAAACATGATACATTTCACAGACACTCACAGCAGCTAGTAATCTCTGTATATCAAAACCAAACTCTGTCTAAGTATGTTCACTAACTTGACCATAACCTGTAGTTCCTTATTAGACAAAAAGAACTGTATGTGCTAACCTACGTCAGCTCTACATCATGACCATCCATGTACAGGTATGACTACTAGACTAGTCTTCCCCACCTACCCACCATCTGTAACAGATGACTGGGCTCATTCAGCTGTAGCAAATGTCTTAAATGTGTAGCTTGTAACAAGTGGACAATGTGTTTTCATCTGGGTGTGTACATAAGCCTTAGGTTATGTACATAGTCCTATTTGTTTAAAAACAAATAACGGTTTTGACGGTTTTGAAATAATGGTTGTGAGATGAATGCCTTCAAGTCCTTTTGATTTGGATCCCACAATGGAAGCTGCATTTATACCATGCGACTTACCGATGATCATACATGGTTATGACCTAAGTGAGATGCAACCTAAGACTGATATAAAGTTGGTGTGATAACTAACAATGATTGTCTACTGAGTAGAAATGCAGAGGCAATATCACATCCTTTTTGGTGCTTGTGAAGGGGAAGATGAGTGTTCCACTTAGAATGAAATATGGTGGGCCTTTATTTGTTGATTACACACATCCAACAACAATGGTTGTAGTGACCTCTGTTCACAGAATCTCCCAGGTCACAGATTTTCACAGATGGACATGTGCTCACCGAATCCTCCCAGTCACTGATGGACATGCGCTCACAGAATCTCCCGGGTTACAGATGGTCACAGATGGACATGTGCTCACAGAATCTCCCAGGTCAGAGAGATTGCTCACAAAACCTACTAGGTCACAGATGGATATGTGCTCACACATTCTCCCAAGTCACAGATGTCACAGATGGACATGTGCTCACAGAATCTCCCTGGTCAAAGAGATTGCTCACAAAACCTACTAGGTCACAGATGAATATGTGCTCACACATTCTCCCAGGTCACAGATGGACATGTGCTCACACATTCTCCCAGGTAACAGACGGTCACTGATGGACATGTGCTCACTGAATCTCCCATGTCACAGATGTCACAGATGAGCATGTGATGACACATTCTCCCAGGTAACAGACGGTCACTGATGGACATGTGCTCACTGAATCCCCCATGTCACAGATGTCACAGATGGGCATGTGATGACACATTCTCCCAGGTCACAGATGGTCACAGATGGACATGTGCTCACAGATTCTGTCAACAAACAGATCTCACACAAACTGGTTTCCAGTGCTCTTTATGACCATCAGCATGCAGAGTCCTAACCAACTTTTGTTTCTTTGGTGCTTGTGAGACGGACCAGTATTTTCAATATCTAGACCAAAAACCATCCATATTTCTGGTAACCTTGATCTCACACCTTATAAACAGAGGTTATCCTCGAGAGCCAGATGGAAAGTCAGTTTACAAGACATACTGTGCTTTTAGTCCTCTACAGTTCAACAAAAAAAATGCTTAAATGTCCTTGAAGTTGATAGCAACCACGTATGGAACTGTTCCAAGGATAAGATGGAAACCGTAGAAATCAGCAACTCGGCAATTATTCTCTACTGACAGCAGGCAGCCATAAGTGAATTTAGCACAATTTGTTAAAAACTTAATTTGTTATAACATCAAACACATTTCCAATAAAAACCTATCAACTTTACTTTAAAATGTTCAGTGCATTGTAACACTATCCTCTTCCTAAAGAGCAATGTCTCCACACATTCCATCTGTAATTTGTGCCTAACCTTTGCTGACACAGCCAACACAAACGTACACACATGCCTTCATATTAGTCTGAAGTCTAACAACCTGAGAAAAGTGAAAATGACAATCAATCACTCTACAAAAGCTAGCATATTCACATATCTACAGTATTCAGTCATAAACAGATGGCACAGTGTTACATAATTAATATAGTCCAAACTTCTCAAACAATAATCACAAAATAAAATCCACAAAACTAAGTATTACATCCGTAATTTTCATCTAATATCACACATAGGAGAATATGGTACATAATTTGCATTTTCAAAGTGCATGATAAATATATTCTTAATCACTCTCTCAAACAAAACAGGATACATGGAATGTAGTCGCAAAATGGTAATGACAGCTGAATCAACTGTTGATAACATGGGGAGGGATTCAGTAGGTCGTGGAGTCAGCTGTTCCTATATTAATCACCTGTTTGACAAAATAGCCTTGCTCATTGTTCCTGCTGATTAGGTAATGTAGTAACATACAGTTAGGAAATGCTTCAATTAATGGCATCCATAACTCATTACGAAATATGATATGTGTTCGTGTAAATGCACCAGACTGGTTGCTGAATGAAAGGACCCTTTGACCATTGATCCAATAAATTAATTTTGTCTTATTTAAAAATAATCAAATCCACCAGAAGTTAATGATAAGAAAACCTGTACTGATTAACATTCTTATTACATTAACACTGATAAGATTTTTTCTTTGCCATGCACTGAACTGTTTATAAAGTGACACCTTTTTGTGACCTGCAATGACAGATCAGAGCACTGTCATGGGATAGTGGGTAAAACATGTAAAACACCTTCAAACACTACTGATGGTCCTCCCCTTGATAGACGAGATGTTTCTGCTGCCTCAGCATAAATACAGTGACGAACAGCTAAGAGACAGGAATAACCTTCTAACAGTGTGCTACAGACACATTTACACATTCACATCCAGGTGTAAAGGTTCACACGCAGGTATATATAACATACATATACAACAATATTTAAAACAATAAAACAACTAACATCCTACAAATCGGAGTCAACATGTGTCCAGTTACAGGTGGTGGCATGTTGTTCTACTGATATTATCTCGGAAACAGGCAGAATTCAGTCTCACTGCATCAAGATCTTGATGTTTTATCTACAAAGCATATGAAAATAACAGCTGGTCATTAAGTATGTTAAACCAGTAAAGAAGACTGTGGATGTCATGATTAGTACTTCAGACAGAAAGGCAAGATACTTGAGAAAAGTTGTGAGTAAACTGATCTTAAAATTCAGGATTATAGAAACAGGACAGTCCACCAACACAATCACCTGATCATGGCTGGGGCTGGGTTATTGACACTTCAAGAATAATGGAATAATAAGAAAGGGTCAAGAATATGCCTTAACTGTGTTGATGTCCTTCACAGTATAAAATACTAAATAGCCTGGTTAGTTAAATATGTGACAGTCTTCAAAATGTTAATGTTTTTTTAGAATGTCCCTTGTTGTGTATGCCTGCACAAAACACTGACTAAGTTCTACACATGTAAGGACTAGGCTGCAATGATTCCCCCAAACCTTGATTCAATTTGATTTTCAATATTGGATCTTCGATTCAATCATTTTTCATTCGATTCTGCATACAAGCATAAACATTAAACTCCATTTAACTCTCACAATATGGGTTTTTTAGAGTGAAATCTATCATCAACTTGGCAATGTCTATTAACAAAAATGTCTCATTAGATATTTAGCCTGGCATCAACCAATCATATTTATTTCAGCAGTCAGATCATGAAATCTGTTATTTTTTGAAATGAATAAAAATTTGAGTTATCTTGTGTGACAACAATCAATATACTTGAGTCTTTTCAGGAATTTTCTTTCTATAACTACACATTGGATCACAATTTCAGCATCACTTATTGTCACTAACAGTTCAAACTATTGTGGCAGTGACTGTTACACTTTGGCTTGGGCTTTGAAGCAGTCACACATGTATGATGATATTTGGCACTTGCTGTGTCCAGAGCAGCCACATCCCACAAACCCCTGTCCACCACATACAGATGAAATGAATTTCATGACATGACTGAAGTATATTGATTGTTTTTACATAAAATGACAAAAGGTTTCACGAAATGACTGAAATGTTAAATGATTTCATGAAATGACTGATTTCACAGTCTGACTGTAACATATACACTATGTCTTTGAGTGGCATTTTAGAAGCTGGGAAGAACTGACAGAATGTGATGTTTCAATACAGATTCTTATACCACTGTCTAGGAGAAATTCCTACTTGACAACGGTGCAAGAATCGGTATCCAAATATTGTAATAAAGAAGATGTTATGCACAAAGTTTGTCAATTCTGTAAACAGAGCTGTTGCTAGTGGAGATCTCACACATGCTGAACAATTGTTGAAGGGGTTCAGATATGACTTTTCACTTTTCAGCAGGATATGATCCTAGAAATGACTATATCTTGATATGTGTCGGTGACAAATTACAACACACACTCTGATATTATTTCATTAGCAACAAGAAAACAACCTCTCCTAATACAGGCATATTAACCATGTTTAATGATGTTTGATATATTGTCATGATCACCTATTATACTTCCCCTTCAACTGTATCACATTGATGTCATGGCTTGCTGTCTCCAGATGTTAACACCAATATTGGTATATGACCTTCATATGTAGGGAATTACTACAAATATGACAATAACAGTAATTATCACATGCCTGCCTTGTACAAATAGCAGTGGACTTTACTTGATGAAGTTATGTTAATGGAGGGACTGGTGATAAGCTGAGGACTAGAAGTATACACAGTCATGATACACAGGTCTACACAGAGACTGATGTTCATCTGTCACAGTTACACCCTGTACAGGCCAGCCTGTCAGACATCATCAGATTACATTACACTTATCACAAGTTGACCAAACATGATAGTAAACTGACATACTCTGAGGTTGTCACAGCAACTGAGCATATACTTACACAGTTGGATTTCAAAATCAACAATCTGTTGTCATGGATAAGTGTGATACATGACAAAAATTTCTGGGCTAACAGAATCACTGTTTCTGAGATATATCTGTTTCAGTGACATTCACACGATGCTTGTTATCAGGATATGTAATTGTGTTCATTATATATAATCAAATGCACAAACATAAGTTATGGCTGTTTACAAAGGTTACATTTTATATGGTACAAGTCAGCAATTGTTGCACGGTTAGAGGCAGCAACAGCATGGGGCATGTTGCAGCAGATGGGGATCACTGATACTGGAGTGAGTCAAGCATGGGCTGGACAGAAGAGAACATCTTTTACAGATTGGAAATACTTTCATACTGTTGAATAAAGGGAACCTAAATCAAAAAGTTGTCCAGCTTCAGTGACACAATACTAGCATGTCATCATCACATTGTTTATAGGTCTGCTGCATGGTCTGAGCAGCATAGGACCATTATGAAGCAATTATATGATGACTGATGATGGCTTTGATGAGAACTATTTTTAGTTGATCATCGAGCATGTATACATAGTTTTCAAACAGAGCTCGAGGTATTCATGTGATTGGTGAGGGAGTATGGTAAGTGATGTTAATCATTCATCCCTTCAGGAGACATGGTTAATGGTGGTAGTGGTGCTGGTGTTGGTGCTGGTGTTGGCGCTGCTGGTGCTGGTGCTGCTGCTGCTGTAGGAGGAGGCATTTGAACACAGGAACTTGCTGTGCAAGAGAGTAGGGAGCAGTATGCCCAGCCCACTGCCATCAAAGATACACTAAATATAACATGGACATTTGATGTCATCACCAACCTCTAGCAGGTGACATAATTCTTCGTGAATGAACATGTACAGTAACATCCCTACCAGACCTGTTATCAACCTACACAGGACTGCATATAATCGCCCAGTAATCTACTCCTTGTAACGCTCACAAAGAAACAGGAAGTAAAAAAATCATTATTCTATCAGATTCATAAGCATTATATATGATCACTTTTCTTCAAGAATCACTTAATGTTTTACCAAACTTCAGAAAATGTTAATCTGATCCCTTCAAAACAATCTGGTCACCTGTAAAACTTGTCATGTCCTCACACTCTATTTAAGACTTGTGATAATGATGATATCTTGCAACATCAGCAATCCTGCTTGACTTACAAGGGATAGCCAACACATCTAGGAATGATGAATCTAAAATCATTTGAAAGCACTCTTGTCCAACAGGTTTGGCAGCTAGCATTCATCACCAAAAATACAGGACATTTTCAAAAAAACTGTTCCTTCATTCAGACCAAGCACATTCAACCTTGTTTAAAACCATCTGGCATACAGATGACAGTCTCACTTGAAGCAGATACACTCTAGACAGAGCTCATGAAACACGGAGCCAGGGTTTTATCCTGGGACACATCTTGTCATGCTGAAACTAACGAGGTTGCTAAGTAAGGTCTTGGGGATCTGCTACTTGAGTCTTCATCTGTGATTTAAAACAGTCACTTGATCAACAACATATATATAAGCCGTATACTTGGCTAGTCCGGTCGAAGTATTGGTACCTTTGGAATGAACTCAATGAACAGAACCTGAAAGAGAGATGAAATATTTTAGCAACATGAAACAGAAATCACCTTGCTGAACACAGACCATAGCCCACATTCAAACACCAAGTTGCTGTCAACCTTGGGCACATACAATTGCCATACCTGTTTTATACCACCTACACAATTCTTATCTAGGACAATTGAAACCAGTACAGTACACCAAATAACCTCCCATTGCCCCATGTTTTAACAAAGATTTCACCTACAGAAACAATCACAAAGATGATGGTCTCCTGATACCATGTGATACAGTCCAGGGCCTAGATTTTCCACACTGTCTTTGCGCTAACACAGTCGTAAGTGCGACACATTAACATTTCCTTTTGACTATCTCAACGCTAAGAGAGCTTTGGAAATCTAGGCCCAGATTTAGGAACAGTCAGGGAGGGGGAGTGAGTGAGTCAATGTTGGGTTTAATCATGTTTTGAACAGTACTCTAGTTATAAAGATGTGTGTCACCTTGATAGGTATTAATAAATTGCTTCAATTCAGCAGCCAAAATTACTCTAATGCTGCCAAATAGGTCTCACAAGCTGCCCTGAGATGGTGAATGGAACTGAGCATCACAAACATGACACTGGGCTACTACCAGTGGACTATGCAAAGTGCATGTTTTGATTAATTTTTTTCAACCTAAACAAGCAGACAAAAAGACAGGAGGCGACCCATCAGATGCTGTTATTTGGAAATATCCCTGATGATTTTGACAGATTATCCCAGCAGTGCCAACATTATTGAGTTCTGAAGTATGGATGGTGTGTTGACTGATCTCATCTGGATTCCATTTTTGTGATTTGTACCTTGATACTTAATATCATGTCCTAATGTCATCGTACTTGATTTATAACACACATCTGATGTATTTGAAGACATTAAGTAAGTCAATCCATGCTTGTCACTGTTATAATTGAAAAATCCACAGTTCGGTTTGCTTTACAAACAGTGTTAGAATCTCCATAGAAATATCACTCCTAGTCCTACTGCCCGGGACATTCAAGCCAAGTGATTCAGTGATTACAATGGAGTCCCTATGATGTGAGTGCCTGAGATTACAATGGAGTCCCCATGATGTGAGTGCCTGAGATTACAATGGAGTCCCTATGATGCGAGTGCCTGAGATTACAATGGAGTCCCCATGATGGGAATGCCTGAGATTACAATGGAGTCCCCATGATGTGAATGCCTGAGACTACAATGGAGTCCCCATGATGTGAATGCCTGAGATTACAATGGAGTCCCCATGATGTGAGTGCCTGAGATTACAATGGAGTCCCTATGATGGGAATGCCTGAGATTACAATGGAGTCCCCATGATGTGAGTGCCTGAGATTACTTACATATTCCATCATACTACTTGAGTCACATCTTTGTTTACTGAGACGAAAATGCAAGCCGAGCTGAAAATAGATATCAGACTTCTTGTAGGCAAGGAAAATATACACCTGAAACATGTGTAGTGTTCCCCCTAGGCACATTTAGGAGGGCGCAGCGGCCTGCCCTTTGACTTTTGCGCCCTGCCCTTTTTATTTTGTGCCCTGCCCTTTTTATTTTGTGCCCTGCCCTTTTTCGTCTCAATCGCTGTTGTTTACTATGACTAGTGTGTATTTTCCAGATTTGAAATGCTTTTTTCAAATTCTAATCTTAAAATACAAACTGAGGAGAGTAAAAATGAAATTTAAAAATCAAATTATAAGACAATTTGACTTTTTATATATTTTGTTGTTTTTTAAATAATCCTCACCAGCACGCCCTTTGAGGTTATGAAGTGCCCTTTTCCATGAATTTACCCTGCCCTTTCTGAACCCTAGGGGGAACACTAATGTGGAAGTGATGTTTTGGATTGATTTTCATAATGCAAAGCAACAAAG
Organism: Haliotis asinina; assembly: GCF_037392515.1. Taxonomy (NCBI): domain Eukaryota; kingdom Metazoa; phylum Mollusca; class Gastropoda; order Lepetellida; family Haliotidae; genus Haliotis; species Haliotis asinina. Next base: position 65,639,884 of record NC_090281.1, on the reverse strand, counting down.
TTTGAACTGTGATTAACGTTTGGTTATGTTGCAGCCTGAAGCATCATACAGAGATAATTACCTTATGATATAGATGACTATTCTCCCAGTCTAAAACTTTCTCTATTGCATGCCTAGTCTGAAACAAGAAACATGTAAACCATACAGAACAACAATGCCACATTAAATATAATAGATGCTTTGTTGATATGGAAACATCGACACAAACAAGATACTTGACGTAAATGTTTCTGTGTGATACATCAGATGCAGGAGGAGAAGGACGTGATAGAGGAGGAGGTGTGATGCATAAAGTGATGAAGGTGAAGGATGTGAAAAGGCAGGAAGTGTGACACCGGAGTGGATAGATGAGAAGGATGTGATGGGGCAGACGTTTATGATCTACATGAAACTCACTCTTTTGCTGAGGCAGATGACAGGCCAGAGTGAACAGCCGAGTGTGCAACAGCAACACACACAGCCACAGAATAACCACTTCACGTTCACTGGCAATGCTTTCCGTAACACACTGTTGATACGAGTCATTGTGGCCTTGAACTCCTCAGGAGCCACCTGCAATTATGCATTTGACACACATCAGTATGTGTTATTATCAGGCAACATATTTCTGAGATAGTCTGTGATATTTCCACAGATCCAAACATATCAAAGGAAAAAGGTGACTGTGATTCATATAAAGTTGGAATGAACATACATTTATTCTGGAAGAAAATAATACGTCTTACAATACATATCCATGATTTACATGTGCATGTTCATGTGCATGTTCATGTATGGTGATCAGTTTGGATGTTCATGTGTTTGTTAAGAGCATAACAATCATACTCTTGGTTTCTGAATGTAAACAACACACAGTGATTGTTTATCTGATAGGTGCTCACAAAGAACACTTTTTTTATTGTAAATTGTTTTGCCTTTCTCATCACATATTTTTCCCACAACATTTGCTGAAAATCATTGGTATGATACAAACAGGAATAGTGCAAAACAAAGTTACCAGAGAACTTAATGTTCATCAAAACACAACATAAACTCTTTGGAGCAAGGCGGAAAAAAACGTCATCATCCATGTATGACATGTCAATATGACAAGTGTATTTGAATTATGCATCTACAGAATCCAGATCAATATCCTGCATCCCGCATAGTTATCTGGGACACTTGTTGAGACTAATTAATGGAAGAGTCAAACCCTGGCTGTTAAGGGAGCACAATATTTGCATTTACGTCCTGGGATATGGCCCACTGTGCTTTCATCGAGTAGTATATACAATGGGGGTTTTAAAACACTTTCAAGAAAAGTCTCTACAAAGCCTTATTTACTAAATAAGGCTTTGGTTGGGTCCTTAGCTCTTACTACTATTACCCCTACTACTTAACGTGTGTTGGAGGTAACACTGTGCCGTACGGTACGATCAATAATTCTTCTCTTACAAACCCCCTACCCGGCCCATCCCTCAAGTAGTACAAGTTAGGTTCATCGGCTTTTATATCCACTTTATCTATGTTGTAAGTTTTGACTGACCATATAGGATCGGTGGCCCGCTTACGGCTATCACCCTCGTGTTCCCCCGGCTGGTATAGATACCTCACTAGGGCCCTATCTGGTATCTGTTTCTCCTTCCCATGCAATGGAGCGGCCGACTCTGCAACTATTGATTTTAGTTTGATAGCGTCTGCCGGTTTCTTACCGGTGAGACGGGTGACTTCATGGTTGATTGCCGACACCACCTTGGGTAACCTCGTGACCCATTCAGTCGATCGTTTTCCAGGGGTGACCATCTCCCTAGCATACTGATGGCCGAACAAGCGCTCAGCCAAAGTCCTATTAAATCTCTCAACTATGGCTTGGCTGCGATGGGCTCCGGCCGTACCACGCCTGACCTTTGTATCGTGTTTGGCTAGCAGTTGTGACACGGCACCCATGAACTCCCGTCCGGGGTCAACTTGCAGCTCTGTTGGCCACGTCAGCGGACTGCGTTTGTATATGCGTTCGAATCCTCTGGCTACCTGGGCCGAATCTTTCGTGGTCAAGGGTTCGGCTTCCTTGTAACGACTGGCTACGTCCACTACGGTTAAGGCATACTTGTACCTCTTGTCGTGGGGTAGGAACAGTAGGTCTGCCTGGTGAACGCTATTAGGTATGTTAATACTGAACCTCCTTCTAGGCACGTAGCGTGGTGCCGGCAAATAGATCTGCCACAGGGCTTGTTTTTCAAGCCACGCTTTGGCTTCCTCCGGGGGTACTCGCGCTATTTTAGCTAGCTTATCTACTGTGCTAGCTCCTTTCCAGTACCCACGCGGGCTGTAGTAAATAGCCTCAAATTTTTTCATGTCCATACGCGTATGTGTTTATCCCATCAATAGCTATCCAACGTTTCGTGTCCATAGGCGACAGGGACGTCTTGTTTATAGTCAGTCCGTATATCTTATGTCCATCACTTCTAAGTGTGTTCATTTTATGCCTAAAGGTACGGGTCTTGAACAGGGCTTCCTTGAATCTGGCGTGTTTGATGTGTTGTTTCACCACATACTTCTTAACCCCCTTAGCCTTCCGGATCTCACTATTGTCGGCTTTCAGTATGGAGTACATCTTAGGTCTCAAACCTATGTACTCGGCTATGGGCGTGCCAGCACACTCGTCCTTCATCTTACCTAGGACCTTTTTATTTACCGTACTGTGTATGGCATGGGTCTTAGGGTAGTCGCTGGTGTCGTATAAATCGAGGTGTTTTTTCATGTTCTCGTACACGTCCTCGGTTCGAATCTCCATCAGCAGGGAATCCGTGTCAGTGTACAGCACTTCACACCTGTCACCGTACCGTTTCTTGAGCTCGTTGTAGTAAAAGTCGTACATCAGGTGTTTGGATAAATCGAGGATGCTCATCCCCACGTAAACAGGCCGGTTGAATTTTATGTGGCTTTTCTTCATGTGTAGGGCAACCAGGTTGTCTGTGAATATCTTACTACGGTTGAATGCCGGACTGGCTATCAATCTCCTGAGCTTGTCTTCCTCACTCGACCGAACCAGCTTCACGGTCACGCGTTTCCTCAGGTTCTCCATAGTCTTACCAAACACCGAGTTGTTCATGAGCTTGTAGAGATTTTTCTCAAAATCACTGGTGGCTTTTTTTCATAGGTCTGTGTTCATTCTGATGTAGGGCTCCATCCATGGGCTCTGGTCGAACATGAGCACCCTGTGTATTTTGGTCAGCCTCATACCCAACGACAGGTACAGCTGTAGGTTGCGATAGTGAACGATGTACTTGGTCTTATTCATTAAGTTAGGCACGAGTTTTTCAACGTCTGTCACACGCCCACCTAACAAGTTATGTTGGTACTCAGACATCCAGTCTGGGTTAACCCTCATACGTTCGGGGGCCAGGGGGTAGCTGTTGTGTGATGTGTGTAATTCCTTGGTATACTCTAAGTCAACCTCGAGGATATACCCTTTGTTCGAATCTGGTGCAACCCCCATAACATCAACGTGGGGTACCCATTCGAATCCCCCTGTAGGTAGATACTGGCTCATGGCCCAGCCGTACAGGTTGTTTGCGTCGAGGTAGAGAATGTGATTGGTTGGCTTGTTAGGATCGTAACCTTTCACGTATTGATTATTTGCTTTCGCGTATCGTTTGGATGCCATGGAAATCCCACCTCGCAAGCCTTTCTCAATGAATAGGTGCATGTCGTAATCTGTGAGCAATTCCAAATTAACTCCGGTCTTTTTAAGCAAGGCGTCCCACGACAGACCTGGGCTGGTGTAATACCATGCGGGGTCGAGTTTATACTGCTTGAAACACGTCCGCCTAAACGTCTCAAACACTTCGGCTAACAGCAGTACATCTGTCCTCAAGTACAGGTCGTGATAATCACCCAGGTTCTTACAACCCAGTTTATTCCATACGTTAGTCGCGTGCGAGTAATCATCTCGTGAGACGGACGCCTCATTCAGCTTGCTATAAAAGCAGTCAATAGGGGGTAGTCTGGTCTCGGTGAACTTGACCCAACTA